>NC_057812.1:185458081-185502768 GCF_018294505.1 Triticum aestivum
TTCCTCTCCCTCGCTCTCTCTCTCACACGGCCGAACACCACCGTCGCCGCCGTTCGCCATAGCAGCCATCTCCGGCCACCCCTCGCTCCCCCGACTAGCTCAGAAGCTCCGCCACGACCCCCTCTTCCTCCCCACCACTCCACGGTCCTCCAGAAGCCCTGCATCGCCGCCACGTCGTCGTTCCCCTCTTCGGGCTCCGACCATCGTCGCCGTCGAATTCGTCATCTCCAGCACGTCCCCGAGCCCGCTAACCATCCCTGCAGCTCCGCGGTGAGCCCCCGGATCGTTTCCCCCTTCTCCCCTGGTCTCTTTCGACCTCTAGGCCCTAGCCCCACCTTGGCCGAGAGCTCCACGCCGCCGGCGATGTCGCCGTCGTGGCCACGGTCACCGTAGCACCCAACCGAGCGCACTATCGTGCTCCCCACCTCACCAGGAGCACGCAGCACGCACTAACGCCTCCCCAAACCCCCTGCAACGTCGATTCCGACCGCACCCGAACTCCGGCAGCCGCAGCCGAGCTCGCCGCCGTCGACTCCGACCACCCCAGGGCTAGCCACGACCACCGTCTGACGCGCCGTCGAGCTAGCTATCCAACGCACCTAGCCGCACGCCATTTGGAGCACCACAAAGGAAACCCGAGGCCCCTGCACGCCGCGGACCTCGCCGGCGACTAACCGCCGGCGGGTTTGACCTGTCCGACCTGAGGTTTGACCCCCCCAGGGTCACTGACGCGTGGGCCCTGTCGGACAGGTGGTTAGTTAGTACTAATTACCGTTAGTCAACCCCCCCTGACACTGACAGTGGGCCCCAGCGCCACTAATCCCTAATTAGGATTAATTTAAACCTGTTAAACCCCCCCTGTCACTGACGTGTGGCCCCCACACGTCAGGTTTGACTTCAGCCAGCCGCAGTTGACCACTGACGTCATGCTGACGTCATGCTGGCGCAATAATTATAATTTCTGGATTTAATTTAAATCAGGAAATTCCAGAATATTACTTAAACTTCAAAAATTCATAACTTTTATTCTGTAACTCCAAATTGGACAAATTATATATGAAAAATGATCAGAAAAATCCAATCTATCCATCTGTACTATTTTCATGCATGATCAAACAAGTTAAATTGATGTTTTAAGCAGAACAAGGAAAAGCACTTTAAAAGGCCATGTTTGAGTTTGAAATTTGAATCTTTGATTCAAATTTGTTCAAACCCTTCTGGTTTTAGTTGCATTAGCCCAACACACTCATATTGCTATGTTTCATGCATGCATCATATTGTTGCACATTGTTTGGTGATGGTTGTGTATCGGTGTCCTTTGCGACAGGTTCTGCCTCCGAGGAGTACCGTGATTACCCTAACGAAGAACCGTATCAGTGCATCGAACCATCAGGCAAGCAACCAACCATTTGATCATATCGATACAATCCCATGTTCTCGCTCCTGCTCTCTTTTACTGCATTAAGACAACGCGTTCAAACTGCTGTGTGCTACGGTAGTTGAACCCATTTCCTCTGCATGACCTGTCATTGCCACAGTAACTAGATGAAACCCACTAGCATGTGTAGGAGTTGATTGAGCCATATGTATGTGTTGTTCCTACCTTGCTATGCCTGCTATGCTTAGAGTCGTGTCAGGTCTGGTTCATCTGGGTGATGGGCTAGAGTGAAATGATTATGTCGGTAATGGGAGTGGTGTGGTGAACACGATTTGGTAAAGGTATCGATGAGAGGCCATGTAGGAGTACATGGTGGGTTGTTTCATTGAAGCCGACCTTAAGCACTGAGATCTGTATGTGTGATTTAAGATTCAGCTACTACCATGCATTGGGCCCGAAACCAATGGACCCTCTCGGCTTCTTATTCACCCTAGTTCTCCGTCCAGGAGTTGCAACTAGTTTCTGGTGTTTGTAGCCTACTGGAGGCCGTGGACAGCGCTGACCGTAGGGGTGGGCTGTGATGCGGTAGGTACGTGGCCGGGTGTACCGAATACCCATTAGGTATCTCGGGAACCCTGTTCACATCGTTCGGGGCCGTATGGGAAACCTCGGCCGGACTCCCTGCGGATGGAACCTGAATAGGCGATAAACCTGGACTGGAGGCTTAGGTGATTAGGTAGGTCGTGGCCGACACCCACGTTGGGCTTCCGCTTGAAGGTTGCCGAGTACATGTCGTGTAAGCGACGGTAAGTGGTGAGAGCGTGTATGAAGAAGTACACCCCTGCAGGGTTAACATGATCTATTCGAATAGCCGCGTCCGCGGTAAAGGACTACTTGGTTGCCTATACAGTTCATAGACAAGTAAATGGAAACTACTAAAAGCCTCAAGATAAGTGTGAGTGCCGAGGATGGCTCTTCCGTAGGAAGACGGAGGTGGATCCTCGGTAGTGTATTGAAGTGGTGAGTAGTGGACTCGTGTGCGCAAAACCATTTCAAGTTGGAGTATCGTAGGATAGCCTAGCCAAGATTCAAAGCTGGCTTGCTGCAATAACTCCACCAACCCTTCTTGATACTATGCATGTATGTAGGATCTGATGTAAGTCTTGCTGAGTACCTTTGTACTCATGTTGCTATAATCTACATTTTTTACAGAAGACGCTGCAACCCCTTCTGATGGGTTCTATGTAGACGTTGACATCAACGAGTAGGCTAAAGACCCCGGTGGTGACCCTGAGCTTGTGATGGACCACGTAGTATAGCTAGGCTTTCCAAGCCTCTTTTATTTTACTAGTTGTCTGTACTCAGACAAGTTACTTCCGCTGCTGGCTTGTATGACTGTATGACTTGTATGTTGGGTCGTGAGACCCGTACCTTGGTGTATGTTATGTATGGCTCCCTGAGCCTTAAATAAAGTACTTGTGTCATAGAGTCATGTTGTGATGCTTCGTTGTATTTGCACATATCGAGCATATTGTGTGTATGATTGAAATGCTTGGTATGTGTGGGATCTGACTATCTAGTTGTTTATCTTTAGTAGCCTCTCTTACCGGGAAATGTCTCCTAGTGTTACCGCTGAGCCATGGTAGCTTGCTACTGCTCTGGAACACTTAGGCTGGCCGACATGTGTCCTTCTTCGTTCCTGTGTCTGTCCCTTCGGGGAAATGTCACGCATTGAGTACCGGAGTCCTGTTAGCCCGCTACAGCCCGGTTTACCGGAGTCCTGCTAGCCCAGTGCTACAGCCCGGACCCACTTGCTGATGACCGACACGTTCGAAGCTGGGTCATGGATGCCTGTCCCTGTAAGTCTGTGCCACTTTGGGTTTACGACTAGTCATGTCAGCCCGGGCTCCTTATCATATGGATGCTAGCGACACTATCATATACGTGAGCCAAAAGGCGCAAACGGTCCCGGGCAAAGGTAAGGCGACACCCGTGGGGATACCGTGCGTGAGGCCGCAAAGTGATATGAGGTGTTACCGGCTAGATCGATGTGACATCGAGTCGGGGTCCTGACAGCGTTGGTATCAATAGGCGATAAACCTGGACTGGAGGCTTAGGTGATTAGGTAGGTCGTGGCCGACACCCACGTTGGGCTTCCGCTTGAAGGATGCCGAGTACATGTCGTGTAAACGACGGTAAGTGGTGAGAGCGTGTATGAAGAAGTACCCCCTGCAGGGTTAACATGATCTATTCGAATAGCCGCGTCCGCGGTAAAGGACTACTTGGTTGCCTATACAGTTCATAGACAAGTAAATGGAAACTATTAAAAGCCTCAAGCTAAGTGTGAGTGCCGAGGATGGCTCTTCCGTAGGAAGACGGAGGTGGATCCTCGGTAGTGTATTGAAGTGGTGAGTAGTGGACTCGTGTGCGCAAAACTATTTCAAGTTGGAGTATCGTAGGATAGTCTAGCCAAGAGTCAAAGCTGGCTTGCTGCAATAACTCCACCAACCCTTCTTGATACTATGCATGTATGTAGGATCTGATGTAAGTCTTGCTGAGTACCTTTGTACTCATGTTGCTATAATCCACATTTTTACAGAAGACGCTGCAACCCCTTCTGATGGGTTCTATGTAGACGTTGACATCAACGAGTAGGCTAAAGACCCAGGTGGTGACCCTGAGCTTGTGAAGGACCACATAGTATAGCCAGGCTTTCCAAGCCTCTTTTATTTACTAGTTGTCTGTACCCAGACAAGTTACTTCCGCTGTTGGCTTGTATGATTGTATGACTTGTATGTTGGGTCGTGAGACCCGTACCTTTGTGTGTATGTTATGTATGGCTCTCTGAGCCCTAAATAAAGTACTTGTGTCGTAGAGTCATGTTGTGATGCTTCGTTGTATTTGCACATATCGAGCATATTGTGTGTATGATTGAAATGCTTGGTATGTGTGGGATCTGACTATCTAGTTGTTTATCTTTAGTAGCCTCTCTTACCGGGAAATGTCTCCTAGTGTTACCGCTGAGCCATGGTAGCTTGCTACTGCTCTGGAACACTTAGGCTGGCCGGCATGTGTCCTTCTTCGTTCCTGTGTTTGTCCCTTCGGGGAAATGTCACGCTTTGAGTACCGGAGTCCTGTTAGCCCGCTACAGCCCGGTTTACCGGAGTCCTGCTAGCCCAGTGCTACAGCCCGGACCCACTTGCTGATGACCGACACGTTCGAAGCTGGGTCATGGATGCCTGTCCCTGTAAGTCTGTGCCACTTTGGGTTTACGACTAGTCATGTCAGCCCGGGCTCCTTATCATATGGATGCTAGCGACGCTATCATATACGCGAGCCAAAAGGCGCAAACGGTCCCGGGCAAAGGTAAGGCGACACCCGTGGGGATACCGTGCGTGAGGCCGCAAAGTGATATGAGGTGTTACCGGCTAGATCGATGTGACATCGAGTCGGGGTCCTGACAAATAGCTCCCTAATATTGGGAGGATAAGTTATAAAGAGAAGTCACCATTCCCTCGATTTAAATGGATCAAAGATCAATACGATTTATTTAAAAGAGTTTTGAAACGGTTGCAATATTAATGGCATGATGACATGATGCAATGCAAAATATGCAATGATGCATGCAACAGACAAAATAAATCACCCGATGAAACTCGGAAAACATGGAAGGCATCTGAAGCTCCGGTCTTGGGGCGTCACAACACTCCACCACTACGAGAGGATCGCGTCCCGAGGTCTAGGATGGCACTGGAGAGAAACAAAAGAGGAAGAGAAGAGGTAAAACTAAGTTGCTTCTTGGACAAACGAGTGAAACCACAAACCTTGAGAGGTTGAACAAATTGAAAGAAAGAATACAACGAAGATGAACAAAGTTGGAAACACTCCGTTATAAAAGAGGAACAAGGAACATTACGATAACCTTGTAGGTTGAAAGACATAAGAAAAGGGTTGCGATGGACAAGAAGTACGTGCAAGCACTCTGGTAGAGACGAGATATACAAGGAACGATAAGTATCAATTACGACAACACTCCGGTTGGACATGGAAGGCATAAAATATAAACTTGGCAAAACGAAAGCACTTGGATGAGACTCCGGTTAGAAGAGGAATGATAGACACAACACTCCAGTTAAAACAAGATAGAGAAGGAATAAGAATGATATAATTTGGGCAGCACTCCGACCAAAAAACGGAAGGAATTAGAATCATGAAGTTGACAAGATGAGAGAATACTGGATGAAATCAACAACACACTGCCTTCGGAACCATTGAAAGAATGGCACAATGGGTGAGAAAATTTTCAGACTTTACTCCGGTTGAGAAGGGAGACAAAACTTCATAAGATGAGAGAACCTGAATAGAGGGCACGACACTCCAATTGAATGGATAAGCAAAGGAAAGAACATGATCTTAAAAAACCAAGATGATGGGTCGAAGAGAGCAACATCACAAAGTCTCCGGAACAAATGTAAGAATGGAATCAAAAGAACAGGGGAGAAAACAACATATTCTACCTCAAATGAGTTTGAAAAAAACATCTTTAGGCGAAGGGTCAAACGGAGTTGTTGGAAAACCAATAACGAAAAGAGTACGCTTGTTGTGGGCTTATGGAAAACATCTCGAAATCTTGAGGTGAAATTTTGCCACTAACGAAAACAATAGGTTGGATTGATATCAACAAGGAGATGAAAACTCCTTCATCGAGATGAAAAGCGGAAATTGGATCATATATAAGCACCATAATGGCAACATTCCCAATGGAAGGCTTTTAGGTGAAATCTATACCAAGATAACTCCAAGGAAGAAAATGATGGATTTAATTATCCCATTCCTGACAACTGTTGAATCACGACATATGAAGAGAAATTGTCAAAAGTGGCATAACACCACCTCAAAAGATGAGATATGAAAGAATTGCACTTCGGAATGCAAGATGAAAAATACTTGAACTCCTTAGAACAAACATGTGTTCAACACCATGTTTAATTTTGAGTAAAGCTTGGTGGACCTTAACTTTGAGAGAGATCTTGAAGAGCAATTTAAGAATGAAAAGAATCCTTGACGAACCACCATGTAGAGTGTCGATGTCAAAACGGGCGGATTTTGGGTAGGGGGTCCCGAACTGTGCGTCTAAGGTGGATGGTCACAGGAGGTAGGGGACACGATGTTTTACACAGGTTTGGGCCCTCTTGATGGAGGTAAAACCCTATGTCCTGCTTGATTGTTCTTGCTAATATGAGTAGTACAAGAGTAGATCTACCACGAGATCAGAGAGGCTAAACCCTAGAAGCTAGCGTATGGTATGATTGTCTGTTGTCCTTCGGACTAAAACCCTTCGGTTTATATAGACACCAGAGGAGGATAGGGTTACACAAGGTCAGTTACAAAGGAGGAGATATGCATATCCGTATTGCCTAGCTTGCCTTCCACGCCAAGTAGAGTCCCATCCGGACACGGGACGAAGTCTTCAATCTCGTATCTTCATAGTCCAACAGTCCGGCCAAAGGATATAGTCCGGCTGTCCGGAGACCCCCTAATCCAGGACTCCCTCAGTAGCCCCTGAACCAGGCTTCAATGATGATGAGTCCGGCGTGCAGTGTTGTCTTCGGCATTGCAAGGCGGGTTCCTCCTCTAAATACACCACGAAAGAGTTTGAATACAAGGATAGTGTTCGACCCAGCAAAATAAGTTCCACATACCACCGTACAGAGAATAATATTTCCACAAATCTAATCTGTTGACACGTTTTGGCAGCACGGCATCACGCCACGGCCCAGTAATTATTTGAACCGTTTTTCTTTAACCAGCCCCACACATAACGCGAGGCGGTTTCTTGACACGTCTTGTCAAAGCAGAGATCGTGTTCCCCTTATCACGGGATTCTCATCAATACAAACATGGGTAACCCAACCGTGCCTGTTGGTATGACTCCTAGATCTTAGGTAAGTCTCGAACGGCCACGAGGAGGATGCCTGATATTCATCCCCTTTATAAAGGGACAAGGCTTTTTCTTTTTTCCCTCCCGTGCTCAATCGAATCCTTCCCCCGCCTCGAGTTCTAACACCCAACGCCCAGGTCAGGTGCTTTGGACCTTCAATCATGTCCGGATCTAGCCTTCAAGGTCGGTGGATGTTTTCCTCCGTCATGGAGGAGGACAACAAGAAGTTGAGGGAGGCCAGATATCTGACCGCCGAAATTTTGCATAGGCTGCCCACCCGAGGGCAGGTCGTCCCTACTCCCGAACCCAACGAGAGCGTTGTGTTCGTCTCCCACTTCCTCCGAGGACTAGGCCTCGCTCCGGATCCCTTAGTTAGGGGTCTTATGTTCTATTACGGGTTGGATTTTCATGATCTGGCCCCGGATTCCCTTCTTCACTTCTCGTCATTTATTGTCGTTTGTGAGGCCTTCCTCCGCATTACCCCTCACTTCGGCCTGTGGCTCAAGACCTTCAATGTGAAGCCGAAGATGGTCGAGGGGCAGTACGCAACGTGCGGAGGTGCTCTAATAAGCAAAATTGTTGACGCTCCATGGCCAAAGGGTTCCTTTCCAGAGGTGTCCAGATTGTGGCAACGGGAGTGGTCTTACGTCACAGCTCCCCGAAGTGCCAAGTGGGTAGCTGCCCCCACCTTTCGCTCGGGCCCTCCACCACAACTGATGTCATGGATCAGTAGGGGGCTGAGCTGGGGTCCAGCCAAGGACATGCCAATACTGCAGAGCCGTATTCGAGATCTCTTCGAGGGAGATTTCAGTCTGGTTATGGTAATGCAAGTTATGCTGGTTCATCGAATCCAGCCTTGCAAACGCCGGCCCCTCCGCATCTAAGAATACAACCCGGAAGGACCACGCACTATTCAGAATTTCATCGTCAGGACCCACGAGGAAATGTACAAATCGTTCTTCGGACCCCAAATAGAGTGTCCGGACACTACCGAGGACGTGGGCCTGAGCTGCAACCGCCCCGCCGCCCAAGTAAGTAATCCCATGGCCGAACACACTGTCCTTTTATTTATCATGACATCATTCTGAAGAATCACTCTTTGAACAGGACTGGATAACAAAGGTGAAGATGATCCAGTGTTCGGCCCCCCTTCCTGAAGGCTTGGACAATCCGGTGCTGGAAAAGATGCTCGAGCCAGCACCTTGTCTAGTGCCCTCAAAGGAAGATGAAGGGGGGAATAAAGAGGGCGAAAGCGGGCCTCCATCACTATGTATTCCAATCGAGGGAATGAGCGCCTCCGCGAGGGAGGATAAGCTAGGGGAAGAATCTGACATTCTCTCTCCCCGGGGAAGGAAGAGGACTACCTTTGAAGATCCAGAAACTAAGGTTTCCAAACGGGAGAAGAAATCTCCGCCAGAGGGTCCCGCCTCAGAGGGTATTCTTGACGCACAATGTCCGCTCGGGGATCAGCCCTCTACCGAGCTGTAAGTAATCAAAAAGTACTTAATAGTGAAGATATCCTACCTTACTTCCGATGCTTGTAAATTGTAGTCCGGATCGCATCCCTTCTCGACAGAGTTCATCTTCGAGGGATCTTCTTCCGGAGATGATGGAGAGCAAAACGCCTCCCCTAGACTCCCCAGCTCAAGAGGCGGGCGACCTTGAAGTGTCGTGATGAAGGGTATCTCCGGATCCAATATCGTGAGAGGGTAACCCTTTGGCTGTCCGGCATCCCCAGTATCCGGCTCCTAAGGAGAGCGACAACAAGGGTCCGTACTGTGTGCGGTCGGACGCGCTGAAGGATCTTCTAGGGAAAGCTGTCATCTCAGAAGCGCATCGTATGCTAATGGGTATGGTAATTGAAAGGATTTCATCTGCCGGAGGCGGTTTGCACGAAGCTTTTATGAGTCTGCTGAAAGGCTTCGAGGTACGTAAAATAATGTATTCCTTTAATAGTACTGCATACATTAGGTATGCCCATGCAGATAGTAGCCCCTGAGACTCTGGTTGTCGTCGAGAACGGCGGCAAACAGAGGATCATAGTCCCAGGTAATAACCAGACCGCATTTATGTGCAGGTGGTTGAAGCTCTGGTGGCTAGCCGGACTGATGGGTTTGCCAAACTAAAGCGGCAACTGGATGCGGTAGATGCCGACATCGTGCTTGTTAACAAGTGGCTTGACGAGGCACTGGGTCAGTGATTTTTCTGGTGATTGTCACACAATAAGAGCAGCATGATGCCAGTATCTTTAATATGTTGTGACTGCAGATGGAGCGGCCACCATGGAGATCCTTCGGGCGGAGCTTGCCCGAGCCAAGGAGCAAGCAAGGAGTAGCAATGCGGCCGCTTTACAGGCGGCCGAAGAGTTAAGGGCTGAATAGGCCGCACATTGCGAGAGCAAACAAAAATATGCCAAGATGGTCGTGGAGTTAAAAGATGCTGCTGACCGTTATCGGCTTCTTGAAGAGGAAATCCGGGCGAAGGAGACGGACCTGGAGAAGGCCCGGGTGGCTGCCAAGGAAGCCTGCTCCAAAATTAGAGCGACGAAGGAGGAGCTGAATCAAGCTGCAGATATCGTGTCTGGGAAGCCCTTCTTGTTGCGGACTAAGTTCGGAGATCCGAAGTATGCTCCTCTAGACTGGCTATGGAGTTCTGTGGACGCATACATGGATTTGGCTGCAAGTGCTGCTGATGCAGCCGAGTACTTCTGTCACACCCTAGCTAGTCATGCATTAGAGTGTTGCATCATGTTTACTTTTTCATCAGAAACTTGAAATGGGGATGACAGAACCCCCAGTCCCCTCTGAAACCAACTAGGGTTACTAAAATAATTTTTTAATGAACCTGAAATGCCCTTCTAAAATGTCCATCATTTTAGCCTTGGTTCAGAACCTCTGACAAAAGTGGTGCACATTTTTCTAGGCCATCATAGGGTCTTTGAATTAAATCATAGATATTTGAATTTGGGCATTTAAAATAATATAAAATATTTAAATGCTCAAATATCTCCAAACTAAAATGTTTCATGTTGGAAATAATCCAACTATGGACCAGGAGTAGTTTGGTGAATTTTGGAGTTGCCTAGGTATTTTATTTAATTCAACAAAGTTGCAGATATATTAAATAAAACAGAAAACAGAAAAGAAAGGGGAAAGACTTACCTGTGCGGCCCAGCCAGCTGGCCGGCCCAGCTAGCAGCCGACCCAGCCCAACACTGTAGCTCCCCGTCGTCTTCCTCCCCACGCCCCGAAGCTGCTGCGTGCTCGCGCGCGCGCGGCCGCGCGGCCACCTCCTGCTTGCCGACGCCCTCCTGGCCGCGTGGACGACGTCCGCAGCCCGTCCCGATCCCCCTGCTCTCGCTCACTCTCCCCCGTTTCTCCCTCGCTCTCTCTCGCTCTCGGCCGAAGCACACCGTCGCCGCCGTTCGCCGTAGCCACTGTCTCCGGCCACCCCTCGCTCCCCCGAGTAGCTCAGAAGCTCCGCCACAACTCCCTCTTCCTCCCCACCGCTCCACGAGTCCCCGGAAGCCCTGCATCGCCGCCACGTCGCCGTTCCCCTCTTCGGGCTCCGACCACCGTCGCCGACGAATTCGCCGTCTCCAGCGCGTCCCCGAGCCCGCTTCGACGCCCACTGCAACCGCGGTGAGCTACACCACCGTTTCCCCCTCTTCTCCCCCTCGTTCCCTCACCGTAGCTTCATCTCCACCACGGCCGAACCTCCGCCGTCGCCGAGCTCGCCGTCGACGCAGCTCCGGTGACCATTTGGTCACCCCGGCGAGTCCAACGCGTTCACAGAACCCAGTAGAGCATCCCTAGCGCCTCACTTTGCTCGACTTCGAGCTCCAGCACCACTCCCGTGCACGACCGAACCCCGGCGGCCGCAGCCGAGCTCACCGCCGTCAACTCCGGCCACCCCGACCCCAACGGACTCCGCCAAGAGCCGCGGGTCGTCCTCAGCTTCACTCCGGTGATCTCCGCGGTCCATTTGGTGGCCGAAACGACCAAAACCACTATCGCCGCCGCACTGTTGGTCGCCGCCGGCCAGAACTCCGGCGAGCTGACGTGGCCTAGTTGATTAACCACTAATCCACCACCTACTGACGCTGACAAGTGGGCCCCAGGGCTTAGTCAAAGCTAACCAGCCCGGGGTCAACGCGGGATTAGCCCCTGTGACACTGACGTGTGGACCCCACACGTCAGGTTTGACCCGAGCCAGCTCTGTTGACCTACTGATGTCACTGTGATGTCAGGCTGACGCAGTAAATGACATTTCTGGATTTAAATTAAATCAGGAAATTCAGAATATTATTTAAACTTCAAAAATTCATAACTTTTATTCTGTAACTCCAAATTGGACAAATTATATATGAAAAATGATCAGAAAAATCCAATCTATCCATCTGTACTATTTTCATGCATGACCAAACAAGTTAAATTGATGTTTTAATCAGAACAAGGAAAGGCACTTTTAAAGGCCATATTTGAATTTGAAATTTGAATCTTTGATTCAAATTTGCTCAAACACTTCTGGCTTTAGTTGCATTAGCCCAACACACTCATATTGCCATGTTTCATGCATGCATCATATTGTTGCACATTGTTTGGTGATGCATGTGTATCGTTATCCTTTGCGACAGGATCTGTCCCCGAGGAGTATCGTGATTACCCTAACGAAGAGTCGTATCCGTGCAACGAATCATCAGGCAAGCAACCAACCATTTGATCATATCGATACAATCCCATGTTCTCGCTCCTGCTCTCTTTTACTGCATTAAGACAACGCGATTCAAACTGCTGTGTGCTGCGGTAGTTGAACCCATTTCCTCTGCATGACCTGTCATTGCCACAGTAACTAGATGAAACCCACTAGCATGTGTAGGAGTTGATTGAGCCATATGTATGTGTTGTTCCTACCTTGCTATGCCTGCTATGCTTAGAGTTGTGTCAGGTCTGGTTCATCTGGGTGATGGGCTAGAGTGAAATGATTATGTCGGTAATAAGAGTGGTGTGGTGAACACGATTTGGTAAAGGTATCGATGAGAGGCCATGTAGGAGTACATGGTGGGTTGTTTCATTGAAGCCGACCTTAGGCACTGAGATCTGTATGTGTGATTTAAGATACAGCTACTACCATGCATTGGGCCCTGAAATATGACCCTGCTCGACTTCTTAATCACCCTAGCTCTCTGTCCAGGAGTTGCAAGTAGTTTCTGGTGTTTGTAGCCTACTGGAGGCCGTGGACAGCGCTGACCGTAGGGGTGGGCTGTGATGCGGTAGGTACGTGGCCGGGTGTACCGAATACCCGTTAGGTATCTCGGGAACCCTGTTCACATCGTTCGGGGCCGTATGGGAAACCTCGGCCGGACTCCCTGCGGATGGAACCTGAATAGGCGATAAACCTGGACTAGAGGCTTAAGTGTTTAGGTAGGTCGTGGTCTACACCCACGTCGGCTTTCGCTTGAAGTCTGCCGAGCACATGTCGTGTGCAGACGCTAAGTGGTGGAAACATGTATGAGGAAGTACACCCCTGCAGGGTTAACATGATCTATTCGAATAGCCGCGTCCGCGGTAAAGGACTACTTGGTTGCCTATACAGTTCATAGACAAGTAAATGGAAACTACTAAAAGCCTCAAGACAAGTGTGAGTGCCGAGGATGGCTCTTCCGTAGGAAGACGGAGGTGGATCCTCGGTAGTGTATTGAAGTGGTGAGTAGTGGACTCGTGTGCGCAAAACTATTTCAAGTTGGAGTATCGTAGGATAGTCTAGCCAAGAGTCAAAGCTGGCTTGCTGCAATAACTCCACCAACCCTTCTTGATACTATGCATGTATGTAGGATCTGATGTAAGTCTTGTTGAGTACCTTTGTACTCATGTTGCTATAATCTACATTTTTACAGAAGACGCTGCAACCCCTTCTGATGGGTTCTATGTAGACGTTGACATCAACGAGTAGGCTAAAGACCCAGGTGGTGACCCTGAGCTTGTGAAGGACCACATAGTATAGCCAGGCTTTCCAAGCCTCTTTTATTTTACTAGTTGTCTGTACTCAGACAAGTTACTTCCGCTGTTGGCTTGTATGATTGTATGACTTGTATGTTGGGTCGTGAGACCCGTACCTTTGTGTGTATGTTATGTATGGCTCACTGAGCCTTAAATAAAGTATTTGTGTCGTAGAGTCATGTTGTGATGCTTCGTTGTATTTGCACATATCGAGCATATTGTGTGTATGATTGAAATGCTTGGTATGTGCGGGATCTGACTATCTAGTTGTTTATCTTTAGTAGCCTCTCTTACCGGGAAATGTCTCCTAGTGTTACCGCTGAGCCATGGTAGCTTGCTACTGCTCTGGAACACTTAGGCTGGCCGGCATGTGTCCTTCTTCGTTCCTGTGTCTGTCCCTTCGGGGAAATGTCACGCTTTGAGTACCGGAGTCCTGCTAGCCCAGTGCTACAGCCCGGACCCACTTGCTGATGACCGACACGTTCGAAGCTGGGTCATGGATGCCTGTCCCTGTAAGTCTGTGCCACTTTGGGTTTACGACTAGTCATGTCAGCCCGGGCTCTTTATCATATGGATGCTAGCGACACTATCATATACGTGAGCCAAAAGGCGCAAATGGTCCCGGGAAAAGGTAAGACGACACCCGTGGGGATACCGTGCGTGAGGCCGCAAAGTGATATGAGGTGTTACCAGCTAGATCGATGTCACACCCTAGCTAGTCATGCATTAGAGTGTTGCATCATGTTTACTTTTCATCAGAAACTTGAAATGGGGATGACAGAACCCCCAGTCCCCTCTGAAACCAACTAGGGTTACTAAAATAATTTTTCAATGAACCTGAAATGCCCTTCTAAAATGTCCATCATTTTAGCCTTGGTTCAGAACCTCTGACAAAAGTGGTGCACATTTTTCTAGGCCATCATAGGGTCTTTGAATTAAATCATAGATATTTGAATTTGGGCATTTAAAATAATATAAAATATTTAAATGCTCAAATATCTCCAAACTGAAATGTTTCATGTTGGAAATATTCCAACTATGGACCAGGAGTAGTTTGGTGATTTTTGGAATTGACTAGGTATTTTATTTAATTCAACAAAGTTGCAGAAATATTAAATAAAACAGAAAACAGAAAAGAGAGGGAAGACTTACCTGTGCGGCCCAGCCAGCTGGCCGGCCCAGCTAGCCAGCCCAGCACTGTAGCTCCCCGTCGTCTTCCTCCCCACGCCCCGAAGCTGCTGCGTGCTCGCGCGCGCGCGGCCGCGCGGCCACCTCCTGCTTGCCGACGCCCTCCTGGCCGCGTGGACGACGTCCGCAGCCCGTCCCGATCCCCCCTGCTCTCGCTCACTCTCCCCCGTTTCTCCCTCGCTCTCTCTCGCTCTCGGCCGAAGCACACCGTCGCCGCCGTTCGCCGTAGCCACTGTCTCCGGCCACCCCTCGCTCCCCCGAGTAGCTCAGAAGCTCCGCCACAACTCCCTCTTCCTCCCCACCGCTCCACGAGTCCCCGGAAGCCCTGCATCGCCGCCACGTCGCCGTTCCCCTCTTCGGGCTCCGACCACCGTCGCCGACGAATTCGCCGTCTCCAGCGCGTCCCCGAGCCCGCTTTGACGCCCACTGCAACCGCGGTGAGCTACGCCACCGTTTCCCCCTCTTCTCCCCCTCGTTCCCTCACCGTAGCTTCATCTCCACCACGGCCGAACCTCCGCCGTCGCCGAGCTCGCCGTCGACGCAGCTCCGGTGACCATTTGGTCACCCCGGCGAGTCCAACGCGTTCACAGAACCCAGTAGAGCATCCCTAGCGCCTCACTTTGCTCGACTTCGAGCTCCAGCACCACTCCCGTGCACGACCGAACCCCGGCGGCCGCAGCCGAGCTCACCGCCGTCAACTCCGGCCACCCCGACCCCAATGGACTCCGTCAAGAGCCGCGGGTCGTCCTCAGCTTCACTCCTGTGGTAGCCGCGTTCCATTTGGTGGCCGAAACGACCCAAACCACTATCGTCGCCGCACTGTTGGTCGCCGCCGGCCAGAACTCCGGCGAGCTGACGTGGCCTAGTTGATTAACCACTAATCCACCACCTACTGACGCTGACAAGTGGGCCCCAGGGCTTAGTCAAAGCTAACCAGCCCGGGGTCAACGCGGGATTAGCCCCTGTGACACTGACGTGTGGACCCCACACGTCAGGTTTGACCCGAGCCAGCCCCGTTGACCTGCTGATGTCACTATGATGTCAGGCTGACGCAGTAATTGAATTTCTGGATTTAAATTAAATCAGGAAATTCAGAATATTATTAAACTTCAAAAATTCATAACTTTTATTCTGTAACTCCAAATTGGACAAATTATATATGAAAAATGATCAGAAAAATCCAATCTATCCATCTGTACTATTTTCATGCATGATCAAACAAGTTAAATTGATGTTTTAATCAGAATAAGAAAAGGCACTTTAAAAGGCCATATTTGAATTTGGAATTTGAATCTTTGATTCAAATTTGCTCAAACCCTACTGGCTTTAGTTGCATTAGCCCAACACACTCATATTGCCATGTTTCATGCATGCATCATATTGTTGCACATTGTTTGGTGATGCCTGTGTATCGTTATCCTTTGCGACAGGATCTGTCCCCGAGGAGTATCGTGATTACCCTAACGAAGAGTCGTATCCGTGCAACGAATCATCAGGCAAGCAACCAACCATTTGATCATATCGATACAATCCCATGTTCTCGCTCCTGCTCTCTTTTACTGCATTAAGACAACGCGATTCAAAGTGCTGTGTGCTGCGGTAGTTGAACCCATTTCCTCTGCATGACCTGTCATTGCCACAGTAACTAGATGAAACCCACTAGCATGTGTAGGAGTTGATTGAGCCATATGTATGTGTTGTTCCTACCTTGCTATGCCTGCTATGCTTAGAGTTGTGTCAGGTCTGGTTCATCTGGGTGATGGGCTAGAGTGAAATGATTATGTCGGTAATAAGAGTGGTGTGGTGAACACGATTTGGTAAAGGTATCGATGAGAGGCCATGTAGGAGTACATGGTGGGTTGTTTCATTGAAGCCGACCTTAGGCACTGAGATCTGTATGTGTGATTTAAGATACAGCTACTACCATGCATTGGGCCCTGAAATATGACCCCGCTCGACTTCTTAATCACCCTAGCTCTCTGTCCAGGAGTTGCAAGTAGTTTCTGGTGTTTGTAGCCTACTGGAGGCCGTGGACAGCGCTGACCGTAGGGGTGGGCTGTGATGCGGTAGGTACGTGGCCGGGTGTACCGAATACCCGTTAGGTATCTCGGGAACCCTGTTCACATCGTTCGGGGCCGTATGGGAAACCTCGGCCGGACTCCCTGCGGATGGAACCTGAATAGGCGATAAACCTGGACTAGAGGCTTAAGTGTTTAGGTAGGTCGTGGTCTACACCCACGTCGGTTTTCGCTTGAAGTCTGCCGAGCACATGTCGTGTGCAGACGCTAAGTGGTGGAAACATGTATGAAGAAGTACACCCCTGCAGGGTTAACATGATCTATTCGAATAGCCGCGTCCGCGGTAAAGGACTACTTGGTTGCCTATACAGTTCATAGACAAGTAAACGGAAACTGATAAAAGCCTCAAGATAAGTGTGAGTGCCGAGGATGGCTCTTCCGTAGGAAGACGGAGGTGGATCCTCGGTAGTGTATTGAAGTGGTGAATAGTGGACTCGTGTGCGCAAAACTGTTTCAAATGGAGTATCGTAGGATAGTCTAGCCAAGAGTCAAAGCTGGCTTGCTGCAATAACTCCACCAACCCTTCTTGATACTATGCATGTATGTAGGATCTGATGTAAGTCTTGCTGAGTACCTTTGTACTCATGTTGCTATAATCTACATTTTTACAGAAGACGCTGCAACCCCTTCTGATGGGTTCTATGTAGACGTTGACATCAACGAGTAGGCTAAAGACCCAGGTGGTGACCCTGAGCTTGTGAAGGACCACATAGTATAGCCAGGCTTTCCAAGCCTCTTTTATTTTACTAGTTGTCTGTACTCAGACAAGTTACTTCCGCTGTTGGCTTGTATGATTGTATGACTTGTATGTTGGGTCGTGAGACCCGTACCTTTGTGTGTATGATATGTATGGCTCCCTGAGCCCTAAATAAAGTACTTGTGTCGTAGAGTCATGTTGTGATGCTTCGTTGTATTTGCACATATCGAGCATATTGTGTGTATGATTGAAATGCTTGGTATGTGTGGGATCTGACTATCTAGTTGTTTATCTTTAGTAGCCTCTCTTACCGGGAAATGTCTCCTAGTGTTACCGCTGAGCCATGGTAGCTTGCTACTGCTCTGGAACACTTAGGCTGGCCGGCATGTGTCCTTCTTTGCTCCTGTGTCTGTCCCTTCGGGGAAATGTCACGCTTTGAGTACCGGAGTCCTGTTAGCCCGCTACAGCCCGGTTTACCGGAGTCCTGCTAGCCCAGTGCTACAGCCCGGACCCACTTGCTGATGACCGACACGTTCGAAGCTGGGTCATGGATGCCTGTCCCTGTAAGTCTGTGCCACTTTGGGTTTACGACTAGTCATGTCAGCCCGGGCTCTTTATCATATGGATGCTAGCGACACTATCATATACGTGAGCCAAAAGGCGCAAACGGTCCCGGGAAAAGGGTAAGACGACACCCGTGGGGATACCGTGCGTGAGGCCGCAAAGTGATATGAGGTGTTACCAGCTAGATCGATGTGACATCGAGTCGGGGTCCTGACAGCGTTGGCATCAGAGCCGGACTGCCTGTAGGTTCTCCAAGCCAAACTGGTCGATGTTGAGTCTAGAAATTCTTTAGTTATATGTAGGGGAATTGTTTGTGGGTTGGAACGTAAGGCTCTTTTTTTACTCCTTTTACCTTATGACATTCTGATCTGAGTCAGTCCATTCTTCCACCGGGGGTTAAGAAATTAGGATCTGTTCTCTCTATCAGGATCACGTGTTACTAATCAGTAGTACCTTATAAGTTTGATGGATACAAGCCTAGTTCAGTTCTACTACCACATTATGTTGATAGAATGGATTCAGAACTTGATATGATGATGTTGGGTGTGTACGAAATCTTTTGTCAAATGTCTCAAAAATCCTTTTTGAGCATTTACAGCTGTTATGCTGCCGAAATTTTGCTAGAAATTCTAATGCCTTTGCATTATAATTGTGCTTTCAGATGGCCACTCGCGACCTCAATCAAGTGGTTCGCCTGACTCGATGCCTAGATGTACCCGGCCATACTGCTAAGTTGGTTAGGGTAATGACTGAGGCTGGATACCGCTGGTATCCTGAGTACACGGTCGAAGAGCAATTCCGAGATTTTAATCAAAGCCAGTATCTCTGCACTGTCAGGATATTTCCATCTTATCCTGGATCCACTGAGCCTCTTCACTGCTCCTATGGACTCGGGGTTACTATCGAGATGGCTGTGCAGGATGCCGCCTACTCTATGATGACCATTATGCGAGTCAGATCTGGTCTATTTCGGGACTCTGATTTCCGGTATATGCCAGGATCACTTCCGGGAGCACAAGGATATTTCCAGGCTATCTATGCTGACTCCACTCAGGAGGATTCACGGACTCGCACCACTGCTGAGATGCTCGAGGATAAGGACCGTGAAAATCGGGCCTTAAGGTTAGAGCTCTTCAATACCCGTGCCGACCACTGGGCCACTTTGACTCGGTTCGCACCGGCGGTGCAAGCTGGATATTCAGATATGCGCGATCTCTATCCTGTGAGATCTGCTCTGCCAGACGTGATGGTTTGGCGTGATGTAGGAGGCATCACCCCACCTCGCGGTCCCCGCAGGCCAGCGTTTGTTGGTCCACGACCTCATCCTAGCCCCTATGGTCCACAAGCTCCGCGAGACCGTCTGTTTCCGGATGATCATGTTGAACTTCCAGGCTATGGAGGTGACTTCTACGAGGACTACTATGGATCGGTCTGAGTTAGTAGTAGTATCACTAGTTCGCACTAGCTGTGTCGTCTATCGTCCTGCGTGACTCGTGGGATATGACCTAGTTTGTACTCTTTCCGGAGGTGTAGAAAAATAATGTATAGGAGCTTGAGATGCCTCCGATGAGATGTAATCCTCTTTTCACCGTTTTAGTACTTTGCTTGGTCTTGTACTAAACCTGTATGGTGTGTATGACGATGGAATAAAGAAGCAGTTTCTGTATCTACCATGTCATACGGATGATCATCTTGCATTTCGAGTTATTCCCTACATTCTATATCCTATGTCGGAATTTTATCATTCTGACTAAATCATTGTCTTGTTTACCTAGGATGGTCAACACGCGCGCTAACCCTGCTTCCCAAGAGCAGGCCGAAGGCAGTGAAGCCAGAAATGAACATCTGCCTCAACCTCCTTCACTAGCCGAGGTTATGATGGGAGCTGAGAGAAACAAGCGGGAGACAAACCGTTTGCTGGAGCGTATTGAACAGAACACAGCACACCATCAGAGGGCTAACGTGGTGTCACTCAGTGATTTTATCAAATTGCATCCACCCACGTTCCACCACTCCGTCGAGCCTCTCGACGCTGATGACTGGCTTTGCAGTATCTCTCACAAGCTGCGTTCGGCGCTGGTAGCTGAGGCTGACAAGGTCACCTTTGCTGCATATCATCTTGAAGGCCCCGCCAGTCTATGGTGGGAGAATTATGGAGCTATGCGCCCAGCGGGCCATGTCACTACTTGGGCTGAGTTCAGTGAGGCTTTCCGTGAACATCACATTCCGGAGGGTCTCATGGACCGTAAGCGTGAAGAATTTTGCAATTTCACCCAAGGCCGACTTTTTGTGGATGTCTATAGCAGGGAGTTCGGTAATCTTGCATGATATGCAACCGAGGAAGTTTCTACTGACGCCAAGAAGCAAGCAAGGTTCCGCAAGGGCCTTAGTCCTGAGCTTCGCCGCGACCTCCGTCTGCATGAGTGCACATCCTTTTCGAAACTTGTCAACAAAGCCATCAGTGCTGAAACTGGTCAGACTGACTATGACGCAACACGCAAGCATGGACGTGACACGGGTTCCTCATCCGGTGCTGGTCCTCAGAAGCGCCGCGTGTGGGTACCCAACACCGCCCTGCCACCCAGGTTCACACCGAGGCCATCTTTCCAGGCGCCTCGCCCCGCTCAACAGTCTGCTCCAGCCAAGCCCTATGGGGGTCCAACCAATAATGCTCCTCAACGTACCAGTTCCGTGACTTGTTTCAAGTGTGGGGAATCTGGTCATTATATGCGTGAGTGTCCCCAGACCAACCCCAATCAATCTGCTAAAGCTGTTGGCCGTGGCAAGCCGACAGGAAAAGTGTTTCATGCTAAACCGGTCACCGCTTCACGTGGCCATGTCAACTGTGTCTCTGCCGAAGAAGCTCAAGAGGATCCCAATGTCGTTCTCGGTACGCTTCTTGTTAATTGCCACCCGGCATCTGTTCTTTTCGATACAGGAGCCTCTCATTCCTTTATATCTGAAAATTATGCTCGTTTGCATAACGTTGCATTCTGTGATCTGCCGTCCACTATGGAAATCTCTACCCCTGGGTCTAGATGGCAGACTTCTAGGGTAAGTTATGGAAATGAGATCCAAGTCGACAGACTTGTTTTCCTTGCGTCTTTGATAGCCCTTAAATCTTCAGATATTAATATCATTCTGGGTATGGACTGGATGTCAGCTCATCATGCCCAAATTGATTGCTTCTCTAGGACTGTTCAACTCACCCATCCTTCGGGGAAGATAGTCAATGTCTTGACTCGAATAGCCAAGCGACAACTATATTCTCTTAACGCCAACCCTTTGCCAGACCTTGAGGACGTTCCGGTAGTCCGTGACTTTCCGGATGTCTTTCCAGAGGAATTGCCAGGTGTTCCACCTGACAGGGATGTTGAGTTCGTAATAGACCTCATCCCCGGAACTGTTCCGATTGCTAGAAGACCTTACAAAATGGCACCTCTAGAACTAGCCGAGCTTAAGAAACAACTCGATGAATCCTTGAAAAGGGGTTTCATCCGACCTAGCTCATCTCCGTGGGCTTGCCCCGTCCTATTCGTTAAGAAGAAGGATGGTACGGACCGGATGGTTGTAGATTACCGACCTGTCAATTTGGTCACAATCAAAAACAAATATCCACTTCCCAGGATCAACGACCTGTATGATCAGCTCGCTGGATCCTCAGTCTTCTCTAAGATGGATTTGAGGTTGGGCTACCATCAAATCAAAATCAGAAACGGGGACATTCCCAAAACGGCCTTTGTTACTCGTTATGGCCAATACAAGTACACCGTCATGTCCTTCGGATTAACCAACGCTCCAGCCACCTTTTCTCGGTTAATGAACTCAATCTTCATGGAGTATTTGTATAAATTCGTCGTAGTTTACCTCGATGATATACTCATCTACTCCAAGAACGAGGAAGAACATGCCGAACATCTAAGACTAGTGTTGCAGAAACTTCGTGAGCATCGCCTTTATGCCAAATTTTCAAAATGTGAATTCTGGTTGCCAGAAGTGACCTATCTGGGCCATGTAATATCTGGTAAAGGTATTGCTGTTAACCCTGAGCGAGTTCAAGCCGTCCTTGATTGGACTCCACCCGAATCGGTCAAGCAAGTTCGGAGTTTTCTAGGCTTAGCGAGCTATTGTCGTCGCTTTGTCGAGAACTTCTCCAAAGTTGCTAAACCTCTAACCGAACTCCTCAAGAAAGATAAGAAGTTCGAATGGACTCCACAATGTGAGCACAGTTTTCAGGAACTGAAAAGACGCCTGACTTCTGCTCCCGTACTGGTACCGCCAGACTTCTCCAAGGACTTTGTTATCTACTGCGACGCCTCGCGACAAGGACTAGGTTGCATTCTCATGCAAGATCGACACGTAATTGCTTACGCTTCACGGCAATTACACCCACATGAGGAGAATTATCCTACTCATGATCTAGAACTTGCAGCCGTAGTCTATGCACTTAAGACCTGGCGACATTACCTCCTCGGTAATCGTTGCGAAATATTCACTGATCACCAAAGCCTGAAGTACATCTTCACCCAACCGGATTTGAATCTCAGGCAGAGACGTTGGGTTGAATTGATCACAGACTTCGACTTAGGAATAACCTACACCCAAGGGAAAGCCAACGTCATGGCTGATGCGCTAAGTCGTAAATCTTATTGTAACAATCTGATGTTACAACAAAGTCAACCGCTTCTCCATGAGGAATTTCGGAAGCTTAACCTTCACATTGTACCTCAAGGTTTTCTTTCCACCTTGGTGGCAAAACCTACTCTTACGGATCAAATCATCGCTGCCCAAAAGCGAGATAAGGGAATATCTAAAATCAAGGAGAACATTGCTAGCGGAGGTGCTAGTTGTTTTTCCACAAATGATCATGGTGTTGTGTACTTTGAGAATCGTCTAGTGGTTCCCAAGAACCAGCGTCTGCGGTAGTTGATCCTTAAGGAGGCTCATGAATCTCCTCTCACTATTCATCCCGGTAGTACTAAAATGTATCAGGACCTACGCCAGAGGTTCTGGTGGACTAGGATGAAGAGAGAAATTGCTCAGTATATTGCAAATTGCGACATCTGTCGTCGTGTAAAAGCAGAGCATCAACGACCTGCTGGCACCCTTCAACCCTTAGCTATTCCTGAATGGAAATGGGATAAAATTGGTATGGATTTCATTACCGGTTTTCCCAGGACCAAGAGAGGGAATAATGCTATTTTCGTCATGGTCGATCGTCTTTCCAAAGTAGCTCATTTCCTACCTGTTCGTGAGAGTATAACCGCTAGTCAGCTGGCAGACTTATACATCTCCCGGATAGTGTCTCTCCATGGTGTTCCTTTGGAAATCAATTCGGATCGAGGAAGTCTTTTCACCTCTCGATTTTGGGAAAGTTTCCAAAATGCTATGGGAACTCGTCTCTCTTTTAGCACCGCTTTCCACCCTCAGTCAAGTGGTCAAGTGGAACGCGTCAATCAGATTCTAGAAGACATGCTTCGAGCCTCCGTTATCTCTTTCGGAATGGACTGGGAGAAGTGCCTTCCATTTGCCGAATTCGCTTACAACAACAGCTATCAATCTAGCTTGGGTAAAGCCCCTTTTGAAGTTCTCTATGGACGACGATGTCGAACACCCCTTAACTGGTCAGAAACCGGGGAAAGACAATTCTTTGGCCCGGATATGATTCAGGAAGCAGAAGAACAAGTTCGTATCGTTCGTGAAAAATTGAAAACAGCCCAATCCCGTCAAAAGAGTCAATATGACCGAAAACATAAGGCTATGACTTTTGAGGTTGACGAGAAGGCTTACCTTCGGGTCACCCCTCTGAAGGGAACCCATCGTTTCGGTATCAAAGGCAAATTGGCTCCTCGTTACATTGGACCTTTTCGCATTCTTGCCAAACGAGGAGAAGTTGCCTACCAATTGGAACTACCTCCGCACCTCTCCAGAGTTCACGATGTCTTCCACGTTTCTCAACTCAGGCGTTGCTTCTCGGATCCTATCCGTGAAGTGGACCACGAAACGCTTGATCTCCAAGATAATCTTACATATCGAGAGTACCCCATTCGTATCCTCGATCAAGCCGAACGTACCACGCGACGTCATAATATCAAGTTTCTCAAGGTTCAATGGTCGCACCATTCTGAGGATGAAGCAACTTGGGAAAGGGAGGATCGTCTTCGACTCGAATATCCCGCCTTCTTCTCGGAGGAACCCAAATCTCGGGACGAGATTCTTTTGAGTGGGGGTGAGTTGTCACACCCTAGCTAGTCATGCATTAGAGTGTTGCATCATGTTTACTTTTTCCTCAGAAACTTGAAATGGGGATGACAGAACCCCCAGTCCCCTCTGAAACCAACTAGGGTTACTAAAATAATTTTTCAATGAACCTGAAATGCCCTTCTAAAATGTCCATCATTTTAGCCTTGGTTCAGAACCTCTGACAAAAGTGGTGCACATTTTTCTAGGCCATCATAGGGTCTTTGAATTAAATCATAGATATTTGAATTTGGGCATTTAAAATAATATAAAATATTTAAATGCTCAAATATCTCCAAACTAAAATGTTTCATGTTGGAAATAATCCAACTATGGACCAGGAGTAGTTTGGTGAATTTTGGAGTTGCCTAGGTATTTTAATTAATTCAACAAAGTTGCAGATATATTAAATAAAACAGAAAACAAAAAAAGAAAGGGGAAAGACTTACCTGTGCGGCCCAGCCAGCTGGCCGGCCCAGCTAGCAGCCGACCCAGCCCAACACTGTAGCTCCCCGTCGTCTTCCTCCCCACGCCCCGAAGCTGCTGCGTGCTCGCGCGCGCGCGGCCGCGCGGCCACCTCCTGCTTGCCGACGCCCTCCTGGCCGCGTGGACGACGTCCGCAGCCCGTCCCGATCCCCCCTGCTCTCGCTCACTCTCCCCCGTTTCTCCCTCGCTCTCTCTCGCTCTCGGCCGAAGCACACCGTCGCTGCCGTTCGCCGTAGCCACTGTCTCCGGCCACCCCTCGCTCCCCCGAGTAGCTCAGAAGCTCCGCCACAACTCCCTCTTCCTCCCCACCGCTCCACGAGTCCCCGGAAGCCCTGCATCGCCGCCACGTCGCCGTTCCCCTCTTCGGGCTCCGACCACCGTCGCCGACGAATTCGCCGTCTCCAGCGCGTCCCCGAGCCCGCTTCGACGCCCACTGCAACCGCGGTGAGCTACGCCACCGTTTCCCCCTCTTCTCCCCCTCGTTCCCTCACCGTAGCTTCATCTCCACCACGGCCGAACCTCCGCCGTCGCCGAGCTCGCCGTCGACGCAGCTCCGGTGACCATTTGGTCACCCCGGCGAGTCCAACGCGTTCACAGAACCCAGTAGAGCATCCCTAGCGCCTCACTTTGCTCGACTTCGAGCTCCAGCACCACTCCCGTGCACGACCGAACCCCGGCGGCCGCAGCCGAGCTCACCGCCGTCAACTCCGGCCACCCCGACCCCAATGGACTCCGTCAAGAGCCGCGGGTCGTCCTCAGCTTCACTCCTGTGGTCGCCGCGTTCCATTTGGTGGCCGAAACGACCCAAACCACTATCGCCGCCGCACTGTTGGTCGCCGCCGGCCAGAACTCCGGCGAGCTGACGTGGCCTAGTTGATTAACCACTAATCCACCACCTACTGACGCTGACAAGTGGGCCCCAGGGCTTAGTCAAAGCTAACCAGCCCGGGGTCAACGCGGGATTAGCCCCTGTGACACTGACGTGTGGACCCCACACGTCAGGTTTGACCCGAGCCAGCCCCGTTGACCTGCTGATGTCACTGTGATGTCAGGCTGACGCAGTAATTGAATTTCTGGATTTAAATTAAATCAGGAAATTCAGAATATTATTAAACTTCAAAAATTCATAACTTTTATTCTGTAACTCCAAATTGGACAAATTATATATGAAAAATGATCAGAAAAATCCAATCTATCCATCTGTACTATTTTCATGCATGATCAAACAAGTTAAATTGATGTTTTAATCAGAATAAGAAAAGGCACTTTAAAAGGCCATATTTGAATTTGGAATTTGAATCTTTGATTCAAATTTGCTCAAACCCTACTGGCTTTAGTTGCATTAGCCCAACACACTCATATTGCCATGTTTCATGCATGCATCATATTGTTGCACATTGTTTGGTGATGCCTGTGTATCGTTATCCTTTGCGACAGGATCTGTCCCCGAGGAGTATCGTGATTACCCTAACGAAGAGTCGTATCCGTGCAACGAATCATCAGGCAAGCAACCAACCATTTGATCATATCGATACAATCCCATGTTCTCGCTCCTGCTCTCTTTTACTGCATTAAGACAACGCGATTCAAAGTGCTGTGTGCTGCGGTAGTTGAACCCATTTCCTCTGCATGACCTGTCATTGCCACAGTAACTAGATGAAACCCACTAGCATGTGTAGGAGTTGATTGAGCCATATGTATGTGTTGTTCCTACCTTGCTATGCCTGCTATGCTTAGAGTTGTGTCAGGTCTGGTTCATCTGGGTGATGGGCTAGAGTGAAATGATTATGTCGGTAATAAGAGTGGTGTGGTGAACACGATTTGGTAAAGGTATCGATGAGAGGCCATGTAGGAGTACATGGTGGGTTGTTTCATTGAAGCCGACCTTAGGCACTGAGATCTGTATGTGTGATTTAAGATACAGCTACTACCATGCATTGGGCCCTGAAATATGACCCCGCTCGACTTCTTAATCACCCTAGCTCTCTGTCCAGGAGTTGCAAGTAGTTTCTGGTGTTTGTAGCCTACTGGAGGCCGTGGACAGCGCTGACCGTAGGGGTGGGCTGTGATGCGGTAGGTACGTGGCCGGGTGTACCGAATACCCGTTAGGTATCTCGGGAACCCTGTTCACATCGTTCGGGGCCGTATGGGAAACCTCGGCCGGACTCCCTGTGGATGGAACCTGAATAGGCGATAAACCTGGACTAGAGGCTTAAGTGTTTAGGTAGGTCGTGGTCTACACCCACGTCGGCTTTCGCTTGAAGTCTGCCGAGCACATGTCGTGTGCAGACGCTAAGTGGTGGAAACATGTATGAGGAAGTACACCCCTGCAGGGTTAACATGATCTATTCGAATAGCCGCGTCCGCGGTAAAGGACTACTTGGTTGCCTATACAGTTCATAGACAAGTAAATGGAAACTACTAAAAGCCTCAAGATAAGTGTGAGTGCCGAGGATGGCTCTTCCGTAGGAAGACGGAGGTGGATCCTCGGTAGTGTATTGAAGTGGTGAATAGTGGACTCGTGTGCGCAAAACTATTTCAAGTTGGAGTATCGTAGGATAGTCTAGCCAAGAGTCAAAGCTGGCTTGCTGCAATAACTCCACCAACCTTTTTGATACTATGCATGTATGTAGGGTCTGATGTAAGTCTTGCTGAGTACCTTTGTACTCATGTTGCTATAATCTATATTTTTACAGAAGACGCTGCAACCCCTTCTGATGGGTTCTATGTAGACGTTGACATCAACGAGTAGGCTAAAGACCCAGGTGGTGACCCTGAGCTTGTGAAGGACCACGTAGTATAGCTAGGCTTTCCAAGCCTCTTTTATTTTACTAGTTGTCTGTACTCAGACAAGTTACTTCCGCTGTTGGCTTGTATGATTGTATGACTTGTATGTTGGGTCGTGAGACCCGTACCTTTGTGTGTATGTTATGTATGGTTCTCTGAGCCCTAAATAAAGTACTTGTGTCGTAGAGTCATGTTGTGATGCTTCGTTGTAATTGCACATATCGAGCATATTGTGTGTATGATTGAAATGCTTGGTATGTGTGGGATCTGACTATCTAGTTGTTTATCTTTAGTAGCATCTCTTACCGGGAAATGTCTCCTAGTGTTACCGCTGAGCCATGGTAGCTTGCTACTGCTCTGGAACACTTAGGCTGGCCGGCATGTGTCCTTCTTCGTTCCTGTGTCTGTCCCTTCGGGGAAATGTCACGCTTTGAGTACCGGAGTCCTGTTAGCCCGCTACAGCCCGGTTTACCGGAGTCCTGCTAGCCCAGTGCTACAGCCCGGACCCACTTGCTGATGACCGACACGTTCGAAGCTGGGTCATGGATGCCTGTCCCTGTAAGTCTGTGCCACTTTGGGTTTACGACTAGTCATGTCAGCCCGGGCTCTTTATCATATGGATGCTAGCGACACTATCATATACGTGAGCCAAAAGGCGCAAACGGTCCCGGGAAAAGGGTAAGACGACACCCGTGGGGATACCGTGCGTGAGGCCGCAAAGTGATATGAGGTGTTACCAGCTAGATCGATGTGACATCGAGTCGGGGTCCTGACAACTTCAAGGATCAGAAAGGTCCCGAAGTGGAAAAGTTGTTCTGGTCACAGTTTCACGCTCCAGTTCGTCCGCTGCTGCTGAATGAGCGATTGACCGGTTGGGCCGAGCTCCATAGGTTGTCCAGACTTGCCATGAGGTCCGTTGTGGATCACCTGTGGCTGGGAGGGCCAAGGCCGAGTAGCTCCTTTAGCTTAGTGCAAAAATTCCTTGAAGCCGTGCCACGCATCGATGCTATAAAGAGATCAGCGTGCACAGAAGGTTCGCGGATGGCCCTTGCCCGTGTCAAAACATACTGGGCGGAGATGGAGGCCACCACTATTGTGGCACAGGGTTCGGCCATAGGCCCAGTGGCTGCCAAGCACTACTTTGAAGAAGTCCTTAAAAGCGCTCGTTCGATAGAGGCTCAGTGCTCGAAGAATATTATTTTCTAGTGACATATAGTCCCATTGTACAAACAATGTTTTATTGAACTTATCAAGGCTGTATTTATACTTTTGCCCGAAAGTGCTATGATGCCTCTTGTGCGGCCGTTTATGTATATATGTATATAACCTGAAAGATGGTGGTCGTCGGCTTCAGCCCCCACGCATATAATGCGGGGGTGTTCGCAGAAGACGCATGTTCACACTTGATCCAACGTCTTGGTCCATTAAGGAGGTGATAGCGCAGTGAACTAGGCAACCGAACTATAATGCTTTAACACTTTCACTTAGCCAGAGGAGTTTGACAGTGGGGCTACTATATAGCCCCTGGTGGCTCCGTGCTCATCCGGATTCGGGGCGCGTACATGCCTGGCCGAGAAACAGCCCTTCGTTAAGGCGGAGGAATCCCAAAGGTTCTGCTAGGTCACCGAGTGGTTGACCAGTGTCACGCTATATCATGACAGTTAGTTTTCAGCTTTCTCTACTGAGGTGCTCGTCCGGATGAACCAGGGCACAATCGCAGTAGTTCTCCTGGTGCCGCTTTAGCCGATAGAGCAGAATGTAAAGCAGCAAAACACAGGAGCCGGGCAAACCCAACATTTGACCAAAGACATGATTCAGAACTGATGCATATAAGGCCAAACTCGCTACGCCGAACACTACCTAGGGTATTCGGTCTTTATGTTGTAAACTGGGTCAAAACAGTGCCCTTTGTAATAAGCCCCTGGTGTCTAGGTACATGAAGTATTCTGATGTGGACACATGCCAATACGTCAGCATCCTTCTCAATTGTACTGAGAATCCGAGGGATGTGTATCAACAAGAGACAGTAAAAAAGGTTTACACAGGGTCTTAATCTAAAAAGAATCCTTGGAACGGGTCCCTGCTGCACGTCTGCGCTTGTGTCTCCGTTGTGCCATATTCTGGACGGGTGTAGCACGATGGTCATCTAAAAAAGAAAGGTACTTAATTGAGAAGTTGTCGTGCAAAAGGTAGGTCATACTAAATAAATCATGTACAGTTCAAAATGAGTAAAGTTGAGCCTAATTGCCACTTGTTTGCGCGCGTTGAGCCCCTTGTATTGTAATAGGGGTATAGCCATCAAACCTATATCAATTACATATAACTGCACTGGACTCGTCCAACCGCGTCCGTGGTCTTAACGACCTGTCAGATGCTTTAGATGGTGAGGCCATTTAGTTGGTGAGGCCATCCGTGGTCTTCCGCGCGCAAGGAGTGCTCAATACTTCCATTTACTGTAATGATGCCACGTGGACCGGGCATCTTAAGCATGAGAGAAGCGTAATGCGGTATTGCGTTAAAGCGAGCGAAAGCTTCGCGTCCGAGTAGTGCTTGATAACCACTTTGGAACGGAGCGATGTGGAACATTAAATTTTCACTGCGGAAGTTATCGGGAAAGCCAAATATAACCTCTAGTAGCAGGAAGCCCGTGCAATGGGCCTCTGGGCCTGGCGTTACTCCTTTAAAGGTAGTATTGCTGCGGTTCATTTTTGTTGAGTCTATCCCCATTTTGCGGACTGTGTCCTGATATATCAGGTTTAAATTGCTGCCACCGTCCATCAGGACTTGTGTGAAGTGGTATCCATGAATTATTGGGTCTAATACCAAGGCAGCCCATCCTGCACGGCGGATACTTGCCGAGTAATCCCGATGGTCAAAGGTGATCGGTTGGGACGACCAGTGGCAGAACTCCGCGGTGATAGGCCCTGGGGCATGTGTCACTAGGAGTGCCGCTTTGTTTGTCCCCTTTGTTACGTGTAACACGTTTACTGTTTTGACTTCTTTTGGGAATTTCTTCTGTTCCCTAGTGCTTTGCTTGCGAGGCTCGTCCTCGTCTTCGCTTGGTGTATCCTGCCCCTTATGTTCAGCGTTGAGCTTGCCGGACTGCTTGAAAACCCAACATTCTCTATGGGTATGATTTGCATGCTTATCGGGGGTGGTGTGGATCTGACATATTTTATCCAGAATCTTGTTTAGGCTGGACAGTTCGTCTCTGTTGCCTTTGGAGCGCAGCTTTTGCGGACCTGGCCGAGAGCTTCTAAATCCGGCGTTTACCGCCGTGCTCTTTGTGCTGTCTTCTTTATTCCGGCACTTGTTTTTGCTGCGTCGTGGTTTCCCGTTTCCGTCCCTGACTTCGGATGTACTTGGGCCTCTGGTGCTGCATCGGGCTAACCAGCTATCCTTGCCCGTGCAAAAGCGGGTCATGAGGCTTGTTAATGCTGCCATTTTTCTCGGCTTTTCTTAGTAGAGGTGTCTAGCAACCCATTCGTCTCGAACGCTGTGCTTAAAAGCTGCTAAGGCTTCGGCCCGGGCAGTCGACTATTTGGTTGTTTTTAGTGAGGAACCTATTCCAAAGCTTTCGGGCTGACTCTCCGGGCTGTTGAGTTATATGACTCAAATCGTCTGCATCCGGTGGTAGGACATAGGTCCCTTGAAAATTTGCCCGAAAAGCATCTTCGAGCTCTTCCCAACTTCCAATGGAGTTTTCGGGGAGGCTTTTAAGCGAGTGCCGAGCTGGCCCTTTGAGCTTGAGGGGTAAGTACTTGATGGCGTGGAGATCGTCTCCTCGAGCCATATGGATATGGAGGATGTAGTCCTCAATCCAGACCCCAGGGTCTGTCGTTCCGTCGTACGCCTCTATGTTTACGGGTTTGAATCCCTCTGGAAATTCGGGGTCCAGCACCTCCTCGGTGAAACATAGGGGGTGTGCGGCACCCCTGTATTTGGGTGTACCGTGGTGTTGGGATGCTTGTTGTGTTGCATTGCATGCTGGAGCGCGCTTGCATGGCCCATAGATGGATCTGGTTGCGCCGTCCTTTTGATCCAAGACCTCACGCGGATCACGTACTGGCTTATGTGTGGCGTTGTTTGCCGCTCTATGTTGGCCACGAGGTCGTTTATCCGACCGTATGGCCATTTTGTTTTTGGATTGCGGGGGATCTAAGGCCTCCTCATCGAATTCAGGTAGCAACTTTCGCTTCGGGTAGCTCTTGGTGTGGCGATTACCGCCGTACTTCGCTTCAGTCTTGAGTACTTCACTCCATCTGATTCTGAGTGTGTCTTGTGCAGCCCTAAGCCTTTGCTTCTGCTTTTTCAGACTCCTCGCAATGGCAACAAGCCTTTTATGGGTATTCTGTTGCTCCGGGTGCCTATCCAGTTTGATGTTATCCGGACTGTTATCTTCGACGGAGTCGGGTTGTTCGGTTTGATTCTCCGTGTTGCTGTGGTCGGACGATGGTTCAATGTCGTATTTTTCATCCGCTGGCTCGCCTTGCTCTATCGCTGGGTTTATATGATCGCTGCTTCTGCCGAGGCGAGATTTGAAGCGGCGCTTACGCCGCCGCTTTGACTGCTTTTCGAGGGAACAACCCTGCGTTGCGTCCTTCTGTTCTTCGTCGTTGTTTTCTCTGGGTGTGTCCACCATGTATACATCATATGATGAAGTGGGTGTCCAGTGCCCTTGTGGGCAGTGGTTCTTGTTCATCTCTATCATCCATACCGTCGGTGCCTTCGGAGTCGAAGTCGAGCATGTCGGTCAAATCGTCGACAGTGGCTACTAAGTGGGTGGTGGGTGAGCGGCGAATTTCTTCGTCTTCCGCATCCCAATTCTGTCGGACATGGTTCGGCCAGCGCTCTCCTGACAGAGAGAGGGACCTTAATGAGTTCAGTATGTCGGCGAAGGGCGAGTGCTGAAAGATATCCGCGGAGGTGAACTCCATGATTGGCGCCCAGTTGGATTCGATAAGCATGGGCGCAGGCGGTTCGGAGTCCGTGGCCGAGGAAGAATCCGGCAGTTTGGCATCATGGCTCTCGTGAAGGGTAAGGTTGATACTCGGCTCGGTCGCCGATGAGAGTGCAGCCTCCGTGGTGGGGTCTATCCACCCGTCACTGGATGGCGCAATTGGCTCCGATTTGAGGGTCGGAGCGGTCGCCGGTGTGATCTCCCGAACAATGTCCGATGGTAGAGCTAAGTCGTGCTCATCGCGACCGTGCGACACACTCGGCAAGGGCTCGAATCCGTCGAAGAACAAGTCTTCGTGGATGTCGGCTGTGTAGTTCAACTTTCCAAATCTGACCTGATAGCCAGGGGCATAGCTCTCGATCTGCTCTAGATGGCCAAGCGAGTTGGCCCGCAGTGTGGAGCCGCCGAATACAAAGATCTATCCGGGGAGAAAAGTCTCACCCTGGACTGCATCGCTATCGATGATCGAAGGAACCATCAAGCCTCATGATGATGACACAGAGGAACTCTCAATGAAAGCACCAATGTCGGTGTCAAAACCGGCGGATCTCGGATAGGGGGTCCCGAACTGTGCGTCTAAGGCGGATGGTAATAGGAGGCAGGGGACACGATGTTTTACCCAGGTTCGGGCCCTCTTGATGGAGGTAAAACCCTACGTCCTGCTTGATTGTTCTTGATAATATGAGTAGTACAAGAGTAGATCTACCACGAGATCAGAGAGGCTAAACCCTAGAAGCTAGCCTATGGTATGATTGTCTGTTGTCCTTCGGACTAAAACCCTCCGGTTTATATAGACACCGGAGGAGGCTAGCGTTACACAAGGTCGGTTACAAAGGAGGAGATATGCATATCCGTATTGCCTATCTTGCCTGCCACGCCAAGTAGAGTCCCATCTAGACACGGGACGAAGTCTTCAATCTCGTATCTTCATAGTGCAATAGTCCGCCCAAAGGATATAGTCCGGCTGTCCGGAGACCCCCTAATCCAGGACTCCCTCATAGAGACTCCATGAAGAACTCCGGTAATAAAAGGATGATCAAACAAAATGAAGGATGAAGAGAATAAGGTTGAAGCCTTGGAATGATTAGATGGATCTTCGCGATGATGAGAGCTTGGAACTCCGGGAAAAGAAAAGATGATCCAATTGAAACCGAAAATTTGATGAACCTCCGGAGTAAGGAATTGAATACACTTGATGAAACAAGAATAAGAATTGCATTATGCTTATCCTTCACCAATTTAGATAGATGACAAGCAATGGATTTGGCATACTACTTATTCTCGTAGAAAAGATTAAGAGAGATATAGTGCAAACTTGAAGAAGCCTTCGATGAACCACCGGTAGGATTGAAACAACGAATAAATTGATATCATAACCAAGGAAGCGAACTCTTGAACGAACCACCGTAAGAATTGGAAATGAACGAAGTAAAGGGATGAATCACCAGCAAGAATTAGAGAACAAATGAAGATACTTGAGGTAATTTGATACAAGAGAACGAAGAGATCACGAGCTGATTATAGAATATTTGAATGATGCACCGGTAAGATTTGCGGAACGAGAGCTGAAAGATGGAATGAATAATTCTAAAATGATGGGATTTGAACGAATAAAACTGAAAAGAATCTTAAATTGCTCCGGATAGGTGAAAAGAATTCTCACAATCAAAAACCATTATGAGAGGATGGTATAAAGCTAGAACCACGCGTCTCTAAGAGCACGGATAAGATATGGAGGAAAAACTCTTCTTCGGTCTTCAAAACCCGAGAATGACGACGAGAAATAGAAAGGTTGAACCAACGATGAAAAGAATTTGAAAGATCTTGGAGAAAGACATTTGACTAATGAAAACTCATTCTTACGTCAAACTTTGAAATGATTTTTTTAATAGCTCCAGGAAAATTAGAAGATTCAGGTAAGATCCTGGGAAAAGACCTGTGGGTTAGGGCCCACTCAAAAGATACACCATTGAATAATTTAAAAGACAGATTGCATCGGTTTAATTAAATAGCTTGAATAAGGTAAGACCTCGAAATAGCTTGAACGAATGCAGAGTGGAAACATGAATCTTCGAGATATCTTGAGCACTCCGGAACAATTGAATAGCGAGAAGTGGATGATTAGGAGGTGCAACGGCATGAGAAAGCATTTGCAACGAGGAAAAGATATGATCGACAAAGCTTGAAGTTGAACCCACTGGAGAAGAAAAAGAATGAGGAATGACGAACTAGAAGCTCCGTTAGGATCTTCATGAGAATCACCGGGTAAGAACATTGACGGAAAAGAATGGAGAGACTTCACATGAATAAAATGGAAACATGATTAAGATATATGAGTCCTTGTAGAAAAAAGGGTGGGAGGGCGGGAAAACAAAGGCAACTTGGGGACAGATGAAACGAACAACATTGGGAAAACCAAGAGGTGATCTTGCGGATGTTGAAATGATCAGATCCACTTGAAGAGATACACACCAGTTGGAAATAATTGACATGACAATCTTGATGATCAAGAAGGATTGGTATTCACATAGGAGTATGAGAATACCGCTTAGGAAAAATATGGAATCAACACTTGACATTGAAGCTACTCGAATACCACAACAAAAAACAAAACAAGGGATTGACTTGCAAAATAAGGCGGAAACAAACATATAATAGATACCATATCATATCATGTGTTTGTTAGAAAGATATTCTAGGAGCTACTTGAATTCCCACTTATAAACTCCCGAAACTTTCTGGTTATGCAATCAGGTGTTGGGGATACATGGGAAGCATAATATCTCACCCAAACTAACAATACCTACATCCAGCTGTATCCATCGTTCAACACATAACCAAGAAACCTTCGGAAATCATCTACCTCAACCTTCGAAAAGCATCCGTTATACGAGTTATGGCAATACTCCCGAACTCCCGCCCCAGTACTAGGAGGCATTGAGGTTATCTCACCAACAACTGCATAAAGGAGATTTTCGATGTCGGTGAACTCAGGTATTCTAGAACTGCAACGATGAAATTGTGACGACAACACCTCGGAGCTCAACTCCCTGGGACACTGCCACAACCCCTAAATGTCAGGAGGCACCAAGAACAATGTTATTGTCACAAAACCATCGGAACGATTCCAAGATACCCGTGTGATCCTAATAAAAATCGTGAAATTTGAGAAGAGAAGAGTCAAAACTCTATGTCAGGAGGCCTCACTAGAGCGACGAAGAGATTGAGGATTAAAAAGAATCCTACTCTCCGATATATATAATCCTAAGACTCAAAACATTTTGTTCTAGACTCAACAACGTCAGCGATTTGATCAAGCAGGGGGCTCCTAAGTCGGGGATGGCTCTGATTACCAACTTGTAACACCCACGATGCGGCTATATCTCCCATGTGTTGGAGCACGACTTAGAGGCATAACGCATGGTAGGCATGTCGCAAGAGGGGTAATCTTTACACATCCCATGTACTAAGAAAGAGATAAAGAGTTGGCTTACAATCGCCACTTCACACAAAACATAAATATAGCATACATAATCTAGAATACAATCAAGGTCCGACTACAGAACCAAACCCCAAATGCTAGATCCCCGATCGTCCCAACTGGGCACCACTACCGATCAACCGGAAACGAAACAACACAACGAGCACGATCTTCTTCGAGCTCCCACTTGAGCTCAGTTGCGTCACCTGCACTGGTATCGTCGACACCTGCAACTGTTTGGAAGTAACTGTGAGTCACGAGGACTCAGCAATCTCACACCTGCGAGATCAAGACTATTTAAGCTTATGGGTAGGGAAAGGTAGTGAGGTGGAGTTGCAGCAAGCACTAAGCATATATGGTGGCTAACATACGCAAATGAGAGCAAGAAGAGAAGCAAAGAACGGTCGATAAGCTATCATGATCAAGAAGTGATCCTGAAACTACTTACGTTCAAGCATAACACGAGACCATGTTCTCTTCCTGGACTCCGCCGAAAAGAGACCATCACGGCTACACACGCGGTTGATGCATTTTAGTTAAGTTAAGTGTCAAGTTCTCTACAACCGGATATTAACAAATACCCATCTGCCCATAACCGCGGGCACGGCTTTCAAAAGTTCAAAACCCTGCATGGGTGTCCCAACTTAGCCCATCACAAGCTCTCACGGTCAACGAAGGATATTCCTTCTCCCAGGAAGACCCGATCAGACTCGGAATCCTGGTTACAAGACATTTCGACAATGGTAAAACAAGACCAGCAAGACAGCCCGATGTGCCAACATCCCGATAGGAGCTGCACATATCTTGTTCTCAGGGCAACACCGGATGAGCGCTCCATACAACTAAAACCAGCCCTCAAGTTTCCCCGAGGTGGCGCTGCAAAGGACTCTAGTTCGAACCAACACTTAGAGAAGCACTGGCCCGGGGGGGTTAAAATAATGATGACCCTCGGGTTGGTCGACCCGAGGGAAGGGTAGATGATACGTCTCCAATGTATCTACTTTTCCAAACAGTTTTGCCCTTGTTTTGGACTCTAACTTGCATGATTTGAATGGAACTAACCCGGACTGACACTGTTTTCAGCAGAATTACCATGGTGTTATTTATGTGCAGGAGCAAACGTTCTCGTAATGACCTGAAAATTCACGAAGACACTTTTTAGAAAATAAGAAAAATACCTGCCAAAGATGAAGGCCAGGGGGCCCACCACCTTGCCACGAGGGTGGGGGCGCGCCTGTCCCCCCTATTGCGCGCCCCCTACCTCGTGGGCCCCCTGTTGCCTCTCTGACTCCAACTCCACCTCCATATATTGAGTTTCAGGGAGAAAAAAAACCAGAGAGAAGAAATCATTGCGTTTTATGATACGGAGCCGCCGCCAAGCCCTAAAACCTCTCGGGAGGGCTGATCTGGAGTCCGTTCGGGGCTCCGAAGAGGGGAATCCATCGCCATCGTCATCATCAACCATCCTGCATCGCCAATTTCATGATGCTCACCGCCGTGCGTGAGTAATTCCATCGTAGTCTTGCTGGACGGTGATGGGTTGGATGGGATCTACCATTTAATCGAGTTAGTTTTGTTAGGGTTTGATCCGTAGTTTCCACTATGTTCTGAGATTGATGTTGCTATGACTTTGCTATGCTTAATGCTTGTCACTAGGGCCCGAGTGCCATGATTTCAGATCTGAATCTATTATGTTTTCATCAATATATGAGTGTTCTTGATCCTATCTTGCAAGTCTATAGTCACCTATTATGTGTTATGATCCATTAACCCCGAAGTGACAATAATCGGGATACTTACCGGTGATGACCATAGTTTGAGGAGGTCATGTATTCACTATGTGTTAATGCTTTGTTCCGGTTCTCTATTAAAAGGTGGCCTTAATATCCCTTAGTTTCCGTAAGGACCCCGCTGCCACGGGAGGGTAGGACAAAAGATGTTATGCAAGTTCTTTTCCATAAGCACGTATAAATATATTCGGAATACATGCCTACATTATATCAACGAACTGGAGCTAGTTCTGTGTCACCCTAGGTTATGATTGTTACATGATGAACCGCATACGGCATAATTCTCCATCACCGATCCATTGCCTACGAGCTTTCCATATATTGTGCTTCGCTTATTTACTTTTTCCGCTGCTATTGTTATCATCACTACAAAATACCAAAAACATTACTTTTACTACTGTTACCTTTTGCTACCGTTATCACTATTATCATATTACTTTGCTACTAAATACTTTGCTGCAGATATTAAGTTTCCAGGTGTGGTTGAATTGACAACTCAGCTGATAATACTTGAGAATATTCTTTGGCTCCCCTTGTGTCGAATCAATAAATTTGGGTTTAATACTCTACCCTCAAAAACTGTTGCGATCCCCTATACTTGTGGGTTATCAAGACCAATTTCTGGCGCCGTTGATGGGGAGCATAGCTCTATTCTTTGAGTCACTTGGGATATATATCTGCTTATCATTATGAAGAACTTAAGAGATCCAAAAACCAAGATTTATCCCTCAGCTACGAGGGGAGGTAAGGAACTGCCATCTAGCTTTGCACTTGATTCACCTTCTGTTATGAGTATGTTTGCGATATGTACACCTGCTTCTGCTATTCATTCTGATATGTCGGATGTTATTGATGATGCCACTTCTGCTATGCATGATACTTATGATGAAACTACCTCTATACCTGATACTACTATGCCACTTAGTGATTTTCTTGATGAACAACTTGCTAGGGCTAGAGAAATTGAAAATATTGAATATGATGATACTGATGAAAGTGATGATGGAGAACCACTTGCCATTCCTAAGGGTTATGTATTTGATCAAGATGCTTCTTTAGCCATTTTAGCTTGCAGAAATAGAACTGAACTTAAAAAATTATTAGCTAAATGGAGTAAGCAATTCCTAAATGATAGAATGAAACCTGACCCTACTTTTGCTACTTCGCCTATCTTTGTTATTGATAAGGATTATGAATTCTCTGTTGATCTTGATATAATTACTTTGGTTGAATCTGATCCTTTTCATGGTTATGAATCTGAAACTGTTGTGGCACTTACTAAATTGAATGATATAGCTACCCTGTTCACTAAAGATGAGAGAACTCGCTACTTTTATATCCTTAAAATATTTCCGTTCTCATTAAAGGTTGATGCTAAGATATGGTTTAATTCTCTTGATCCTGGTTGTGTGCGTAGTCCCCAGGACATGATTTATTACTTCTCTCCTAAATATTTCCCTGCTCATAAGAAACAAGCTGCTTTAAGGGATATATATAATTTTGTGCAAATTGAAGAAGAGAGTCTCCCACAAGCTTGGGGGAGGCTTCTCTAATTACTTAATGCTTTGCCTGATCATATTCTTAAGAAAAGTGAAATACTTGATATCTTTTATAATGGATTAACCGATGCCTCCAGAGATTACCTGGATAGTTGTGTTGGTTCTGTTTTCAAGGAAAGAACACCGGATGAAGCTGAAATTCTATTGAATAATATGTTGACAAATGAAAATAATTGGACACCACTGGAGCCAATTCCTGAGCCTATCCCTAAACCTACTCCGAAGAAGAGGGGTATTCTATTTCTCAGACCTGAAGATATGGAAGAGGCAAAGAAATCTATGAAAGAAAAAGGTATTAAAGCTGAAGATGTTAAGAATTTACCTCCTATTGAAGAAATACATGGTCTTAATTTACCGCCTGTTGAAGAAACATATAATCTAAATCCTTTACCTATTGAAGAAACTCATGGTCTTGATAACCCGACACAGGTAGTAAAGGTAAATTGTCTCTATAGATATGATAAAGTTGTAATCCCATTTACTAAAATTGCTAGCCCATGCTTAGATGAGTTTGATAAATTTATGGCTAAGCAAGAAGTTTTTAATGCTTATTTTCGTAGACAATTGAAAAACAATTCAAATATGCTTGAACACTTGGGTGATTATATGGCCAATGTCAAAGGTGAACTTAAACTTATTAGTAAACATGCTTCTATGGTTACCACTCAAGTAGAACAAGTACTTAAATCTCAAAATGATTTGCTCAATGAATTGAATAGTGAAGATAATGATAATGTTGTTAGAGTGGCTACTAGAACTGGTAGAATGACTTAGGAACCTTTGTATCCTGAAGGCCACCGTAAGAGAATTGAGCAAGATTCTCAGAGAAATAATATAGATGCACCTAGTTCTTTTAAAAAGAAGAAAAAGAAAAATGATAGGACTTTGCATGCTTCTAGTGATCCTATTGTTGAAACACCTGAGAATCCAAATGATATTTCTATTTCTGATGCTGACACTCAATCTGGTAATGAACCTGAAACTAGTGGTAATGCTAATAATAATGTTCATAATGATGCTCAACCTATTAATGACAATGACATAGAAATTGAACCTGCTATTGATCTTGATAACCCACAATCAAAGAATCAATGTTATGATAAGAAAGATTTTATTGCTAGGAAACACGTTAAAGAAAGAGAGCCATGGGTTCAGAAACCCATGCCCTTTCCTCCCAAACCATCCAAGAAAAAGGATGATGAGGATTTTGAGCGCTTTGCTGAAATGATTAGACCTATCTTTTTGCGTATGCGATTAACTGATATGCTCAAAACCAATCCTTATGCTAAGTACATGAAAGATATAATTACAAATAAAATAAAGATACCGGAAGCTGAAATTTCCACCATGCTTGCTAATTATACTTTTAAGGGTGGAATACCAAAGAAACTTGGAGATTCAGGAGTACCCACTATACCATGCTCCATTAAAAGAAACTATGTTAAAACTGCTTTATGTGATCTTGGAGCCGATGTTAGTGTTATGCCTCTCTCTTTATATCTTAGACTTGATTTGAATAAGTTGACACCTACTGAAATATCTTTGCAAATGGCTGATAAATCAACTGCTATACCTGTCGGTATTTGTGAGGATGTGCCTGTTGTAGTTGCAAACGTTACTATTTTAATGGACTTTGTTATTCTTGATATTCCCGAGGACGATAGTATGTCTATTATTCTTGGAAGACCCTTTTTGAATAATGCAGGGGCTGTTATTGATTGCACTAAAGGCAATGTCACTTTTCATGTTAATGGTAATGAGCATATGGTACACTTTTTGAAGAAACAACATCAAGTTCATAGTATCAACTCTATTGGAAAAATTCCATCGATTATATTTGGAGGTTTTGAATTTCGTCTTCCTACTGTCAAGAAGAAATATGATATTCTTATTATTGGGGATGTGCATATCCCCATTGAGGTAACATAGTGTTATTCGAAATTTCTCCGGTTCCATGTTATTCGGAATGAGTTCGTTAACAAGACTTGATCAACCTTGTTAGTGGATTCCTTTTGATGATCATGAGATGGATGAAACTAGAAGGCACAACCTTCTGTACCCCACATTTACTTTCTGTTATTTATATTAAATAAAATAAAAATAAATATTTGTTTGTCTGTTATCTGATTATCCTTGCAATATAAAAATACCCTGAAAATAAAAGTTCTCCAAATGCCCTGAAAATTAAATATGATTTTTTCTAGAATATTTGAGGATTTATGGAACAAAGAACACACCAGGGGGGCAACCACCTTGCCACGAGGGTGGAGGACGCGCCCACCCCCTTAGGGTGCGCCCCCTGCATCGTGGGCCCACTGTGGCCCTCCTCCACTTATTACTGCACCCATACACTCCTTATTCCTCCCCCAAACACAAATAACTAGCTCAAACCCGAGTCCAAGCTCGTTTTGCTGCCATTTTCGATCTCCTTTCTCAAAGCACCTCTCACAAAACTGCTTGGGGAGATTGTTCCTTGGTATGTGACTCCTCCATTGGTCCAATTAGTTTTTGTTCTAGTGCTTTATTCATTGCATTTTTTTGCTGCTTAGGTGACCCTGTTCTTGAGCTTGCATGCCAAATTTATATGGTCAAAAGTAGTTTTGATGCATGATATAGGCCCTAGGCACTTGTAGGAGTAGTTGCTATCAATATTATTGAGTTTGGTTTACTTTTATTTTGATGTTACCAAAAATTTCAGAATTTTTCAGAAAATGACGAGGAGACTTTTGAGGGACTCATCGAGCCAAAGTTCGAAGGAAAAGGCACCAAAGCCTAAGTATAATCTGCCTCGCACCACGGAGGTTCGGGCGTGTGAATGGCCTTCTGAGGATTTCTTGAGAGCAGTCGGGATTTATGAAGATTTCCATGAGTTGGCTCAGACTGCAGGCCTTACTGCTTTCCTCCACGACCAATGCGATCAGTATCTCTTGCTCACAAATACCTTTGTGCAAAACTTTCATTTTCATTCTAGGAACTCACCACCTATGGTGGAGTTTCATTTATATGATGAGCATAAGGATATGTCACTTTATGATTTTTGTCGGATCTGTTTAGTCCCTTTTGGGGGCAAGACAGAAGAACCACATCGTGATGATGTGGAGGGATTTATTGATACTATCACTGTAGGGGAAACAAGGAAGGTTTCCGATGCATGAATCACTAGCATACAATTTCCTATTTTACGCTACTTTGCATTATTTGCTAGTCATTGCTTAACTGGTCGCGGAAACTGTGGAAACCTGAGTATCCCTGATATTATTATTTTGCACCACGGTTTATACGGTGATAACTCTTTTAGTATGGGCAGCATTATTTGCCAAACGCTTAAGTCTAAACTGTACCTAGGGCCCCATCTTTGGAGGCATCTATGCTACACGCCTAGCTGCACATTTTAACATACCTATTAGGCATGCTGAGAAGGAAGAAAAAGTGCTGCCCCATGTTTATCTAGATTATAAAAGTATGGTGGCACATGATTTTATTGTTAAGAATAGGGAAGGAGAGCTTAAATATCAATTGTTCTTTAATAAACATCATCCTGGGACTATTACCTTGCCTGCTCCTTCTTTGTTTGATTTGACTGTAGGCACGTACCTTGTTCCGCTAACGGCTATCCACGCCAACCGGAACCCTGCACCAGCCGAGGAGCCAAAGCCGGAACCACAATTTGATCCTTCACGATAGTCTAATTACCAGTGGGATCCTGAGATGATTGTCAGCCAATGGCAATCGGAGCCTTCCTCGTCTGCATCACAGTATGACCCCAACTATTATTATGGATATCAGTCAGGCCAGCCGTGGCCATAGACCAACTTAGGCCAAAAGCCTAAGCTTGGGGGAGTACGTATTTCCCACCGACATTATATTCACGTTCACACACTCATTGCTAGATGTCGGTGCTCATACTTTTTCATTGTATCATCCATCCTAGTTTATTTTCCTTTTTATGCTTTCTTCTTGTGTGTTTAATAAACCTTAAGAAAAACCAAAAAATTAGTTCTAGCTTTTAATCAGTTTACTTTCCATGCTTGTAGTAGTAATTAAAAATAAAATCCAAAAAGATTTCATGTTCTTCTTTTGCTTGTTGGGAGCTTTCCCGTGTAAATAGTTTTATTTCTTTTCTTTGGGGTCGATAGGAGAAGACCATGATTAAATTGTTGAAGTGGCTCTTATATGCATTATTGTTTATCTGACAAAAGAGCCCATATTGCCTTGTCTTCTCCTATTTATTGAATGCTTGCAGATTCCAGCTTAGTCCAATGCACGTGCACTATTATTATCATTCACATCGTTCATTCATGCAAGTGAAAGGCAATTATGATGTTATATGATAGACTGGCTGAGATGAGAAAAGCTGGTATGAACTCGACCTCTTTTGTTTTTGTAAATATGATCAGTTCATCGTTCCTGATTCAGCCTATTATGAATAAACATGTTTGCAATGACAACTAGAGATCATAGTTTCTTGTGCCATGCTTGATTAGCTATCACTAGTAGAAAACGGAGCTTTAAAACCGGTTCGTAAGGGCCTTTAGTGCCGGTTCCATAACTGGCACTAATTGGTGGGCACTAAAGGCCCCCCCTTTAGTACCGGTTCGGCACGAACCGGCGCTAAAGTGCCACCACGTGGCGTGAGCTCGCGCCCTGGTATGGGGGACCTTTAGTACCGGTTGGTGTTACCAACCGGTACTAAAGGTTTTTTTGAAAAAAAAAATCGAAAATTTTGGAATTTTTGCATTTTTAATTTTTATGATTTATTTGGTGATTTAGTCTCTAATCACCTCTCTTAACTGCTCAAGTGTGGATCACTCATTCCAAATCATCTACCTTCCCGACCGGTCACCCATCCCTCTCACTACTCCAGCCCGAGCACGCTTAACTTTCGGGTTCTATTCTCCTTCGTTTCCAAGTCTGCACTTGTTGTTTTCCTGACAACAGTAAGATGCCAATCCTATTAACCCTCAGGAGTTTAGCTTGAGCATGAAGTCACACATTTCACTGTTTGAGTTTGAAACTATTATTCTAAAAAACAGTAATTATTTAGTAACACTAATATTTCTTGAATAATTTTGACCATAGTTTGACCATAGTTTGACCACAGTTTGACCATAGTTTGACCACAGTTTGACCAGATTTGACCAAAATTCAAAAAATTAAAATAATTATTTAGTAACACTAATATTCTTGAATAATTATGTAGTAACATTAATACTTCTTGAATAAGTAGTTTGACCAGATTTAACAAAAAAATTTAAAAAACTTAAATTTCACCATATCTTTTTTCCTTTTGGAATTTGAGGATTCTAAAAAATTGCAAACAAGCCGTAGGCCGTCTCCATTGGATGCGGATTTTCGTGCTGAATTTTTGATATATTATACGTTTTTTTCCGACATCGTATGCAAAAGTTATAGCCATTTTACATTTTCCCTACACTTTTTGCAAAACATGTCCAAATTTAAGTTTTCAAATTTTCCTAACTAGTAGATGTAGTAATATAACTACCTCTCGAAGGATTTTATTTTTTGAAGTTTTTATCAT
>NC_057812.1:185502863-185503210 GCF_018294505.1 Triticum aestivum
CAAATTTAAGTTTTCAAATTTTCCTAACTGGTAGATGTAGTAATGTAGTAATATAACTACCTCTCGAAGGATTTTATTTTTTGAAGTTTTTATCATTTTCTTTTGATTTTTTCAGAACTGAAATGGCGACACACGGGGGGGGGGGGGGGGGGTAGAGTTTGAAAATTGCCCTATAGTGCCGGTTTATGTCACAAACCGGTACTATAGGTCAGACCCCTTTAGCCGGATTAAGCATCATCTTATAGACCCGGAGGTTACCAAAGGTCTCCCTCAGGTCATCTATCAAGGTTTCCTCCTTCCTAGATTTCACCACAATATCATCCACATAAGCTTGAACATTGCGCCCA
>NC_057812.1:185503233-185541364 GCF_018294505.1 Triticum aestivum
GGGTAGAGTTTGAAAATTGCCCTATAGTGCCGGTTTGTGTCACAAACCGGTACTATAGGTCAGACCCCTTTAGTACCGGTTCATGGCACAAACCGGTACTAAAGGTTAGCCCTTTAGTACCGGTGTGTGCCACGAACCGGTAATAAAGGTGATCGTGGGGCCCCAGCCTGACGCCAGCCTGCCATCACCCCTTTAGTACTGGTTCGTGCCACGAACCGGTACTAAAGATTCAACATGAACCGGCATTAATGCATAGTCGTTCGAACTGGCACTAATGGTACCATTAGTGCCGGCTCAAATTCAAACTGACACTAATGTGCTTCACGTTTGACCATTTTTCTACTAGTCTATGAGTTATAATGGTTTACTTTGCGTGCCAACATGCTATTGAGATGGTTATGATGTGGTATGATAGGGTGGTATCCTCCTCGGAATGAATTAAGTGACTTTACTTGGCACATGTTCACGCATGCAGTTGAAACAAAATCAACATAGCCTTCACGATATTTACGTTCATGGTGGAGTATATCCTACTCATGCTTGCATTCAATGTTGATTAATTTTAATGCATGTTCATGACTGTTGTCGCTCTCTAGCTGGTCGCTTCCCAATTTTTTGCTAGCCTTCACTTGTACTAAGCGGGAATACTGCTTGTGCATCCAAACTCCATAAACCCCAAAGTTATTCCACATGAGTCCACTATACCTACCTATATACGATATCTACCTGCCGTTCCAAGTAAATTTGCATGTTCCAAACTCTAAACCTTCAAATAAATATCCTGTTTTGTATGCTCGAATAGCTCATTTATCAACTAGGGCTGTCTGTATCTTCCATGTTAGGCGGGTTATTCTCAAGAGGAGTGGACTTTGCTCCTCACTCACGAGATAAATGGCTGGTCACCGCGATGCCTAGTCCCATGGTTTATGCAAACTAAATCAAAATAATTGCAAACAAAACTCCCCTTGGGACTCTTGTTAGTTGGAGGCACTCGTTGTTTTGAGCAAGCCATGGATTGACGCTTGTGGTGGAAGGGGGAGCATAAACTTTAGCATTCTATTTGGGAACCACCTATAATGTGTGTAGCATGGAAGATATCGCCATCTCTTGGTTGTTATGTTGACAATGAAAGTATACTGCTCAAAATATTATTCACCTCTGTTTCAAAACCGAGCTCTGGCACCTCTACAAATCCCTGCTTCCCTCTGCGAAGGGCCTATCTATTTACTTTTATGCTGAGTCATCATCCTCTTATTAAAAAGCGCCAGTTGGAGAGCAATGCTGTCATTTGCATTCATTATTTTTAGTTTGCATTGAGTATGACTTGACTGGATCTCTTTTACCATGAATTACAATGTCTAGTCAGTCCTTGGTCTTTAAAGGTTCTCGGCATTTATTTTTTGCGGTCTCAGAAAGTGTTGTCATCCGAGTTTTATTATTATGGCTCGCTAGTTGATTATGCTATTGATATGAGTAACTTGAGACCTATGCGTTATTGCGAATGTGGTTAGTTATAATCTTTGCTGAAAACTTGAATATTGGTTTTACATATTTACAACAACAAGAGCAAACAGAGTTTGTAAAAGTTTTTCTTTATCACTTTCAGTTTGTCAACTGAATTGCTTGAGGACAAGCAAAGGTTTAAGCTTGGGAGAGTTGATACATCTCGAACATATCTACTTTTCCAAACACTTTTGCCCTTTTTTGGACTCTAACTTGCATGATTTGAATGGAACTAACCCGGATTGACGCTGTTTTCAGCAGAATTACCATGGTGTTATTTATGTGCAGGAGCAAACATTCTCGGAATGACCTGAAACTTCACGGGGACACTTTTCAGAAAATAAGAAAAATACCTGCCAAAGATGAAGGCCAGGGGGCCCACCACCTTGCCACGAGGGTGGGGGCGCGCCTGCCCCCCTAGGGCGCACCCCCTACCTCGTGGGCCCCCTGTTCCCACTCCAACTCCACCTCCATATATTGAGTTTCGGGGACAAAAAAATCAGAGAGAAGAAATCATCACGTTTTACGATACGAAGCCGCCACCAAGCCCTAAAAACTCTAGGGAGGGATGATCTGGAGTCCGTTCGGGGCTCCGGAGAGGGGAATCTGTCGCCATCATCATCAACAACCATCCTCCATCGCCAATTTCATGATGCTCACCGCCGTGCGTGAGTAATTCCATCGTAGGCTTGCTGGACGGTGATGGGTTGGATGGGATCTATCATGCAATTGAGTTAGTTTTGTTAGGGTTTGATCCCTAGTGTCCACTATGTTCTAAGATTGATGTTGTTATGACTTTGCTATGCTTAATACTTGTCACTAGGGCCCGAGTGCCATCATTTCAGATCTGAATCTATTATGTTTTCATCAATATATGAGTGTTCTTGATCCTATCTTGCGAGTCTATAGTCACCTATTATGTGTTATGATCTGTTAACCCCGAAGTGACAATAATCGGGATACTTACCGATGATGACCGTAGTTTGAGGAGTTCATGTATTCACTATGTGTTAATGCTTTGTTCCAGTTCTCTATTGAAAGGAGGCCTTAATATCCCTTAGTTTCTGTAAGGACCCCGCTGCAACGGGAGGGTAGGACAAAAGATGTCATGCAAGTTCTTTTCCATAAGCACGTATGACTATATTCGGAATACATGCCTACATTATATCAATGAACAGGAGCTAGTTCTGTGTCACCCTAGGTAATGACTGTTACATGATGAACCGCATCCGGCATAATTCTCCATCACCGATCCATTGCCTATGAGCTTTCTACATATTGTGCTTCGCTTATTTACTTTTCCGCTGCTATTGCTATCATCACTACAAAATACCAAAAACATTACTTTTACTACTGTTACCTTTTGCTACCGTTATCAATACTATCATATTGCTTTGCTACTAAACACTTTGCTGCAGATATTAAGTTTCCAGGTGTGGTTGAATTGACAACTCAGCTGCTAATACTTGAGAATATTCTTTGGCTCCCCTTGTGTCGAATCAATAAATTTGGGTTGAATACTCTACCCTCGAAAACTATTGCGATCCCCTATACATGTGGGTTATCAGTAGGTGGTGGTGAGGCAAATGGTAAAACCAAGGTTGGGCCTTGCTGGAGGCGTTTTATTCAAAGCGAACTGTCAAGAGGTCCCCATAACACCCAACCGCGTAAGGGACGCAAAATCAAGGAACATAACACCGGTATGACGGAAACTAAGGCGGCAAGAGTGGAACAAAACACCAGGCATAAGGCTGAGCCTTCCACCCTTTACCAAGTATATAGATGCATTAATTAAATAAGAGATATTGTGATATCCCAACATATCCATTTTCCAACATGGAAAAAACTCCAGCTTCACCTGCAATTAGCAACGCTATAAGAGGGGCTGAGCAAAGTAGTAACATAGCCAAATAACGGTTTGCTAGGAAAGGTGGGTTAGAGGCTTGACATGGCAATATGGGAGTCATGATATATAGAAGTGGTAGGTATCGCGGCATAGCAATAGAACAAAAAATTAGCAAGCAAAGATAGAAGTGATTTCGAGGGTATAGTCATCTTGCTTGAGATCCCGCAAGGAAGAAGAACGAGTCCATGAAGAAGACAAACGGGCGTAGTCGAACGGATCCTCACAAACACGATGTTATTGGGACTAACCCGAAGAAGCAACACCGGAAAGAAGCAAAAAACATAGTAAACAACCACCACATAAACATGGCATGATGCACAACCAAGTATGATGCATGTCCGGTTTAATGAGGGCATGGCATGGCAAAGTGCACAAACAAAATTACAAGTTAAGTGGATCCCAATATGCAACGAGTTGCATATTGACGGAACACCACATCAATTATTGAGTTCACTCCCGGTTAGGTACTCAACAATATTAAATGTTGTTAAGCATGGCAAGAGGTGAAAAATAAGTAAAACTACCTATTTAGGCAAGTTTAAATGAGGCCGGAAATATCAAACAACAATTCCGAAAAATCCTCATGTGCTTTAGCAATTTAATGCAACAACAACAACGTTAAACATTTTAAATGTTATTATCATGATGCGGATGACATGTTCAAGTTTATGCAATTTTTATTAAAAATGTTGATATGAGCATGATGAAGCATTAGTCATCGTGGCCGAAACGAAAGGGGTGCCACGGCGACGTTCCGGTTCCAAAAACTCGATTGAGATGCCGGTGCAAAAGGAAAAGTGACGGGAGCGTGTCATGCAAGGATGGTGGGGTGCTCCCGGAGACCGGGTTCCCACATGTCGCTGACAAAGCAAAAGAGGGGCAACGTGCACCGACAGTTCGGACTCGAGGCGAACAAGGGTGTATCTCATACAACATGCATTCATTCATTCACGGGCATCATCTCGGGGTTATACCTTCGTAGCGTGCGTTCTGAGGCAGACCGAGTTCAAAGCAATGGAGGTGTTCACGGATCGTCGGAAGTAGTCGTTTTTGCGACGGTAGTGGAGTAGCGGTACACGTTCGTTTCGGAGAGGTACTTGACGAAACCAATGTCTTCGGGGTGCCGGTAGTTATACACTTGGTTATGTCGGATCCACAGCGACGATAGTGGTACATCTCGTAGTGGAACTTGGCGGGTCCGAGGGCTCCGGGCATCGTGGTACTTGGCGACATGCACGAGATGGTAGTAGTACACGGTCATCGTGGGATGTAGTGGTAAACACGAAGGTAGTTGAATTTGATGGTTCCGTTATACGGGTCTTCGGCGGCAGTAGTCGTTCTTGTTCGTTCCGAGAGGATCTCGACGTTTCCATGTCCTTCGTGGTCATCACGTGGTCGTTTATGACGCAGTCGGACTTGACGCAAAGCACACTGGCTGTAGACGTACATGTTCTGAGAGTCACTTGTTATCGAGGGACTTGGTGCATCCAAGATCTTTGGACTCACGGTACTTGGCGCTAGAGGTTCCAAATCCGGTTTCGAAAGTGTCCACGCAAGACATCACAGGTGCAAAAAGGCAACCACTTGGCATTGTTCTGGTCGTCGCGTGAGGGTGCTCCCGGCGCTCGCGGACGGCGTGTGGAGGTGCAGGAAGGACGCGAGGGTGGCGAGTGGTTGGGTTGTAGTGGAGGCAGGGGCTCGGCGCTGGTCGATGCGGGCGAGCGGAGGCACGTCCTCCTCCCTGTTCGAACGAAGCAGAGGCGGGGCAGGGGGCTTGGACATGTAGGGGCCCTAGAGGTGACGAGCCCCTGGACTTGGCGCGGAGGAGGCTGGTCGATGTGGGCGAGCGGAGGCGCTGTAGAGGGAGAAGAACGGCGGGAGCTGCAGGGCGCCGGCGGCGGTAGACTTGGAGGCGGGGCACCGACGTGGTCCTGGTGGAGCTCGGCGGCGGCGTCACAGGCCGGCGCGGCAGAGGCACGGGAGGACCTCGGGAGGTTGAAGACGCCGGCGAACACGGGGCGATGCAGGGAGCAGCAGGCGTCGCTAAAGGGAGTAGCAGGCGGCGCCATGGGTCCTGGACGGCGGCGGCGCATCTGCTGGCAAGCGGCTGCGGGGTGGAATGGGAAAGGGCACGGAGAGGTCCCGGTGCTGAAGCTTGACGGCGGAGGGAGGTGGGTGGCGCCCCGGTTTTGGTCGCCGCCGAGTGGTGAGGTCGAGGGATGGGGATCGGGCGCTGGGAGCTGCAGCCCTGTGCACGAGCGAAGAGAGGGAAGGAGATGGGGATCGGGCAGGAGTGCGATGGGGATCGAGGGGATACGGCGGCGCTGCAGGAACGAGGGAGATAGTGGGGTTCGGGCTCAGGGAGGCGAGGGTTAGAGGGGGCGCTGGGCCTAGGGTGCAAATAGCCTACGTGGGCCGGCGCAGGAGGTTGGAAGGCCCAGTTGGGCTGGCTTATCTCTCTCTCTTATTCTTCTTAGAAGAAAGAGAAGAAAAAAATAGAGAGAAGAAATAGAAAGAGAGGATTAGGGAAAGAATTTGCGCACGAGAGTAATTTTCCTGGATTCAAAAAAATGTGAGGAATTTAAATAAAATGGCAAGAGGATTTTTGGAGAAAAATAGATTCGCACATGTTGAAATTAATTCAACATGTTTGAATTTTGAAACCCTTCGAAAGGACTCTAAATGGATTGAGATTTTAGAGGAGCCTCGATAAAATGATAAAAGAATATCACTAGTAGAAAAAGGGCCTTTAGTCCCGGTTCTGGAACCGGGACTAAAGGGTCGGTAATAAAGCCTCCCCCTTTACTCCTGGTTCTTATACGAAGCAGGACTAAAGGCCCTCCACGTGGCCGCTGCCTGGAGGTCCACCTTTAGTCCCAGTTGGTAACACCAACCGGTACTAAAGGAAATTTTATGATTTTTTTATTGAAAATTTTTGTTGATTTTTTTAAAAAAAAAATTTGAATTTCAAATTTCTGAATTATTTTAACCTCTAATCACTAATCACCCCTCATCACTGCTCAATTTAACCTTTAATCTCTAATCACCCCTCATCATCTAACTTCCTGAACGGTCACCCATCCTCTCACTACTCCAGCCTGAGCACGCTTAACTTCCGAGTTCTATTCTCCCTCGTTTCCAAGTCTGCACTTGTTGTTTTCCTGACAATAGTAAGATGTCAATCCTATTAACCCTCAGGAATTTAGCTTGAGCATGAAGTCACACATTTCACTGTTTGAGTTTGAAACTATTGTTCTAAAAAACAATAATTAGTTAGTAACACTAATATTTCTTGAATAAGTAGTTTGACCACAGTTTGACCCTAGTTTGACCACAGTTTGACCACCATTTGACCAGATTTGACCAAAATTCAAAAAAACTGAAATAATTATTTAGTAACACTAATATTTCTTGAATAAGTAGTTTGACCATTGTTTGACCACAGTTTGACCATATTTGACCAAAATTCAAAAAAATGGAATAATTATTTAGTAACACTAATATTCTTGAATAATTATTTAGTAACACTAATACTTCTTGAATAAGTAGTTTGACCAGATTTAACAAAAATTCAAAAATAAACTGAAATTTGAGCATAACTTTTTTTCCTTTTAGAATATGAGCATTCTAAGAAATTGCAAACAGGTCGTAGGTCGTCAAAATCGGAAGCAAATTTTTGTTCTGAACATTTTGATATATTATACGTTTTTTCCGACATCGTATGCAAAAGTTATAGCCGTTTTACATTTTCCCTACATTTTTTGCAAAACATGTCCAAATTTAAGTTTTTAAATTTTCCTAACTAGTAGATGTAGTAATATAACTACCTCTCGAAGGATTTTATTTTTTGGAGTTTTTATCATTTTCTTTTGATTTTTTTTAAAAAAGGCGATCCACGGGGGGGTAGAGTTTGAAAATGGGACCTTTAGTCCCGGTTTGAGACACAAACCGGGATTAAAGGGCATTGCACCCTTTAGTCCCGGTTTGTGTCTCAAACTGAGACTAAAGGTCTAATCTTTAGTCCCGGTTTGAGACACAAACCGGGACTAAAGGGCATCGCACCCTGTAGTCTCGGTTCGTGCCACAAACCGGGACTAAAGGGCTCAGGTGAACCGGGACTAATGCCTTAGCCGCACGAACTGGGACCAATGCTCACATTTGTTCCGGTTCGTGACTGAACCGGGACTAATGGGCTGACCCGGCCTGGACCATTGCCCCCTTTTCTACTAGTGTATGAGGACAAGTCGGAGACTGAGAATTTAGATATCAAAGGCATTGGGATTTATTTGCAAGTGTGTCACGAAAATTCCACATCCATGGAATACTTTATAATAGCTCCCTAATATTGGGAGGATAAGTTATAAAGAGAAGTCATCCTTCCCTTGATTTAAATGGATCAAAGGTCCATACGAGTTTTTTAAAAGAGTTTTGAAATGGTTGCAATATTAATGGCATGATGACATGATGCAATGCAAAATATGCAATGATGCATGTAACAGACAAAAGAAATCACCCGATGAAACTCGGAAAACATGGAAGGCATCTGAAGCTCCGGTCTTGGGGCGTCACACACGTGCTCCGCATGGTAGCGTTGAAGTGCATGCCATGCTTCAAGAAGACAAATCAAAGATTTAATGTTAATCTTCATATTCAAGAATAGAAGATACTAAGTAACCAGTATCTCCATTAACATACTGAACAAAATCGGTGCCTACAAGAGGAGAAGTGATGAATATTGTGAAATCTATAGCTACACATCACATATATCGTACTGTGCACACATAGTACTACCTAGTATTAAGAAGCATCATAATTTATGACCGTGAACTTAGCTAGTCTAGTGTTTGGTGTTTATTTTCATGAATCTTAGTGTCAACCAAGGTTAGGTCCACTAGTGACGTGATCACATCACTAAATAGTTTGTTTGTCTATGATTGGTGCTATGTTAGTAAGTTGAGCGGTAAATGACTAACATAATGTATATAGCGTGCACATGATATTGTTATGCAGCCTATACACCACCCACGGCTGGAACATGTATAAACATACATCTTTAAGAGGAACAAACAGGTATATCATCGATGTTCCATAATAGCAATTATATATTAAAACTTTAGATGACATGATGTATGGTAACCTTGATTTTTATCAAATTTTAGATGGAAAAATTTGGGTAGGTATGACTAACTAGAACTTTTCAATCCATAGAAGCGATGTAAGGTTTTTCAAACATATCTAAGCGGAAGCAAAGAAAATCTAGCATTGCCTTGCATGTGCTTAACGAATGCCATTATGACGTGGAGTCTTCTTAGCCAAGACTTCTTGCTAATTAACTGAATAAAAAATCTAATGAGCATTGTGGTGCATGACATATCCTATATATTGTACGCATAATCTAATGAGCACCGAGGTGTGATAACAAGAACATGTTGTCAATTCCATCATATAGCAAACAAGTTAATTTTTACTATGCATATATGCATTCGAATCGGCAAATTATGTTCAGACACAATCATTCCCTTTCAACTGCCTTTATGCTCATTAGTCTATTGATATGTACGACTATAAATTCTATGAAAGTTGCATGTACCCAATAATGCACTCAGGGTTGATTACATCAAAACAAGTCTTATTCGTAGACATATTTCCTTATAAGGTAGCCTTCTAAGAATCATCCATATTGATTGTTTTTATAAAGAGGGTAAAGATCCTCGCCTTCACATCATTTGAAGCACATAACCTTTAGTATATTGACGTGATCATAGCGTCAACCAGGACTAGTGCAGAACCGGGCTGTATCACCGGTTCGTAAAGCCCTTTAGTGCCGGTTCTACAACCGGCACTAAAGGGTGTGAACTAAAGATCCACCTTTAGTACCGGTTCAACACGAATCACCACTAAAGGGACACCAGTGGCACGAGCCAGCGCCGGGGGCGGGGACACCTTTAGTACCGGTTGGTAACACGAACCGGTACTAAAAGTTTGGGGGGGGGTTGGGTTCATGATTTATTTTTTGTTTAATTTTGTGTTTTCCATTTAATTCTTCTTCATTTGCTGGTATTTTACGATGGAACATATTGTACACGTGGATATATATATATAGAATTTCTCGTAGAACCGATCATATATATATATATATACACACACACATCGAATGTCTCGCACCACACAATTCACACATACACATGTATACATATATACAATTTCTCCTACACGGAGGCATTACTGCGGTAGCGGGTAATGGTATTCTCCTTTGGGATCTATGACCTGGTCGAGCAAAAATCCCACTATTTCCTCTTGAATAGCTCGTAGGCGGTCCATTGGTAGGAGCTGATCCCGCACCTCATTGAGCGTTTAAGATGGAGATCAATATGCATGTATTAGTCGTTCTGTGATTAGATATTGATAATGATGTAAAAAAACTATGAATAGTGTTCTGGCAAACGTACCAAAGCTGTCTATCAGATTTGGTCCTTTCGGATGCCATCATGCGAATGTTCTCGCAAATGTAGTGTGCACATAAATTAGTCCCTGGCACCTGCTTCATGGCCTTTACGAGAATAGAATTCAATAAGATAATAATTAATTAAGCATGATAATTAATGGCATTGAAACTAAAATTAAAGAGATTATAACTAGCTAGTACTATACTTAATTACTTACACTGGGTCGAAACCAATGTAGCTCTGGTTTCCATTCGCCTGGAACCGTACTAATGAACTTTTGCGAAGCCCTGCCGCCGTCAAAGAAAATGAATAAAGGAGTAATTAATTCGTTTATATCAGGAAATGACGAACTAAAGAGGCCAACACATAGTTCAAGAATGATTGAAATTACCTATTGACTATCCCTTTCAGGATTGTATAGCCAGTAGGTTTTTTAAGTAGTGAGTCTAGTACTTCAACTGTTCCATCTTCAACTTTAATGACTAACAAGATCCAGTGGAAACTGCATGCACATACGTTTGCATATGTATAAATTAAGTGGACATGTGCATAACACTCATCAAATACCTTAAACCCTATACACTTATTAACATCTAGCTAGTAAGCAAAAACAGAATTTGTAGTACAAGACAGTGTGACTCACAGGAAGTTGTAAGGAAGTAGTATATCTGCATTGCTATTGAGGCGCTTCAAGAACTCTAACATGTTTTTCTCTACTTCTGCTTTATACCATTCATATGTCCATGTCTCTTCATTGCTACGAACCCAATGCCATAGCATCCACCTTTTTTTCATTTCATACATCTTCATCCTGCATAATACAACAGAAAAGAATATAGTGAGGATAATTACAGGTAATGATCAACGAGAGCATTAAAGCTAGCTTGAGAGTTAAATTACAGAAAAAATCACTTACAGACAATAGCAACTGATGATAGATTTGGACGGGAGATCACCAGGAGTGGTCTTCGATGGCTCCTCTCCCACCTCTCCCACCGCTCCCCTCTCCCAACAACAATGGCGACCTCTAGTCTAGATCAATGGAGGGTCTTCTACATTGGGATTTCTCCCTGGCCAAGCGGTGGAGACACAAGTGCGTAAAAGGTTTGGTACTACTGTTCATTTCTCCTCCATTGGAGATGCAAAGGAGTTCTTCCTAGTGGTGGCTTTCTCTTCTGCCCCATTCCCCCTTTCGGTTGATTCGGTGGGTCTTGCTCTAAAATGTTGCATTGGTGGATCCTCTTTTGGTTTCAGGGTCAAACATCTTGTTGGTAGGCATTTTTGTTTCTCTATGGCCTCAAACAAAGTTGGTCATTTCATCTATGGTCTTAAGGACTGGGTCTGGCCAGATTTTGTTTGTCATTTCAATCTTTATAGACACAATGCTTGGTTTAATTCTCATTCTGATCAAAATTGGCATTCTGACCAAGAACTTACTGAGGTGGTTTTACGTTCTCCATTGGCTATCAAGACAAAGTTTAACTTACTGTCTAGTGGTGCTCATCAACACAGTAATTCTACCAAGGAGCTTGCAAAATTTGGATTTTCTCTTCCTCAGCCAAGTAGTACTGTTGGGCATGAATCAAACATTCAAGAGGATCATCCTTTGGTTCATACCGACAAGGTTGTTTTTCGTAGTTTCCAATCGGACATTTCCATGCACAACAAAGGCAATAATTCTATCCGTTTTGGCAACTTCCATTCAGTATTTACTCCTAATAATCCAGAGCATCCATCTACATTTATTGTCTATAATTATCGGTCCTCTTATTGGGATTCCATTCCAACTTTTATCCTACTACACATTATGGATTTCCGACAGGCGGGATATGATGACTCGCAAATTGCAAAAATTTGGGCCTTGGACTCGGTCTCGTCTGCAGAATTCATTTTTAACAAAGCCAACATATGCTCGCGGTGCAAGCAATTAGGCCACCTTCGCCCTAACTGTACAAGTTAGGCTATTGAAACTCAGACGTCCCAGGTAAATCCCAATAAGCCGAATTCAGACCGTTTGCCTTTTGAGACCAGCTCAAATATCTTAAAGAAAAGATTTTCTTGCATTATTTGCTCCTCTATGGATCACTTCTCGGATCTCTGCCCTTCCAAATTATTTTTCCAATATTGCCACCTTTTAGGCCACTTACCTAATGACTATGGAAATGCTGATTGTACCTATCTGTGGTGGCAACCCAAAGAGATCTCCATGGAGCGTTCCTCTCCGGATGATGCAATTTTAGGCAAAAATAAAGGCCAGGATTGTATTCCTACGCGTGAGAATATAGCAAAACAATCTGACGCCTCCTGTGTGATCAACTCAGCGTCACATCAAAATTAGATATCCACTTGCCATAGCTCATTGATTATCTTCCTTGACTGCAATAAAAAAGCAGAGGAATTTAAAGCCACCCGATGCAGTATCTGTGGCCGGTATGGACACCTGGCACATTCCTGTTGGAAGGGGAGGGAGGCGCGGAGACTAATATGGAAGCCTAAAACAATTACCGCTACCGCTACGCATTCCACTTCCCCTTCTCTGCCTACCTCGAGAGCTCCTCCTACTACAACAATGGCGAACTACCTTGTCAATGTCGTCCCCTACATCTCTACGGGGATGACCATCGAGCTTGGGCCGGCCGATCGGATTGTTCGTAGTGACATGGAGGTGCACCCAGTCCCTCCCCTCAACCACGACTTTCTGGCCATTGCCGAGGTGAACCACAATGTCCCGTTCCACCATAAGGCTGCTCTGAGGCAGGTAATCACTGGTCTGCTGCATGAATCCAACTTTGCTCCGACTGAAATAGATGATCACCCACTAGGCATTGCTATATATGGATTTCCCAGCCCGCTGATGTGGGACAATGTGGTGGGTACTACCTTTGAGATTGATGCTGAGGAAGAAGGGGATGTAAACACTATAGTTTCTTTTGTTCCGCATGATGAGGCACTCAATATGAGGCTCACTACTTTTGGGACGGATGTTTGGATTCTTTACATTGGTTTTCCGCAAGATTACCAAACATATCATTACCTGCATAGATCTGTTGATGGTTTTGGTAGTCTACCACATTGGCACAATCCAAGAGGAGACAGAAAACTAGTTCTAATTCGTGTCAAAGTCATACACATTAGACTGGTACCAAAGAGCTTGGTGATCCGCCAGCTAGGTGGAAATCGCCGTTGCTGGACAGTCTGTGTTACAATGCTACGCAATTCTGCTTGGAACGCCCATTTGCCTGAAGTTCCACCTGCTGGAGAAGACCCACCGCCTATAGATGACATTCCTCACCCTCTGTATGGAGAAGGCCTCAATGCTGAACAGCTTTACCAAATGCAACTCAATAATTGGATGGTGCAACAAGGTGCTGGCAACAATGTTGCAGAAGATGTGGGCGAAAATGCTACAGGCCAGGCTGACATTGAGATACATCCCCAATGGGGTGAATGGCCAGCTTCCCCTCCACCTGCACCACCTGCCCTTTATAATTTCCAAGAGTGGTTGTCCAATGAGGGACTACAAGTTCAGGATGGAATTATGTCAACCAACAATCTGCAAGACAGTCCTTATGCAGCTTGGAATGATTCCATTTCACACAGCAGCTCCACTTCAAATTCCGACTCTGATGCTTTGGTGCTAGTACCAGCTAGTATTCTGCAGGCCCTGCAAAGGAATGGCTCTCTCAACTTGGCTAATAATACTGTGGCTCCACCAGTGCAACACAATGAGTTGATGATTCCTAAAGAGGAGGTCTAGACCTCATAGATTCAGCTCAGCATCTCTGTTACTAATGCTGGTATGAACATTAGTTTCTCTGCTGACAATGAATTCATGAATGGAATGCTAATTGTTGAACCCGTGTCATATGTGCCCATCACTAAGTTTCTCTCAAGAGCCATCATGCCAACTCTGGCCACTATTGGCCCTTGGGCCCATGGATATAGAATTAGGCCAACTAGGCTGGATATTCAACTATCCCTCTCTGCTTATGAAGGGTCAGTTCAAGTTACTTCTTGCATTTCTTAGGGAGAAGCTGATGGCACAGTTACTTCGATTGTCCAGCTTTGGTATCTTGACAGCGAGGATGTGCATGCGCTTCCTGATGATAACTAGACGGTGATGCTCCCTGAAGATAATCAGGCTGTGGATTTCTCTGAAGTTTCTGAAGATCAAGATACTGTTTCTGGGGACATAACTGAAGTTCAGGCTGGCTCTTCAAGGATGGGGCCCAAGGCAAACGTAGTAAGAATAAAGCTCCAGTCTCTGTTGCCAATGTGCTTAGTAGCTCTCGCTCCAATAAGTATGACGGTTTCAAGGTGCCTGCAATAACTGACAACAGTACCAAAACTTCCAAGGTGAAGCCTAGAATCATCCCTAATGTAGTGTCTGCTGTGGTCATTTCTGAGATTACTGAAGATCAGATTGAAGAGGGTGAAAGACCACCTCTCATGACAGTTGATCAAATTCAAAACATTGCTGTGCAGAAATGTGTTGGCCCACTGGAGGAAGTAACTGAAGAAGTGCTCATGGAAGACAAGGGGGCTGGTCCTTCTTCTTCTTCATCTTGATTTTAGCTTTTTTTAATTGCTTTTATGGCCTTGCTTTCGAACTGGAATGTTTTGTGTTGGAATATCCGAGGCATGAACTCAGACCCTAAACTTTTGGCTTTGTCGAGTGCTATTGCTATTAGTGGTTGTTCAGTTGTTTGCTTACAGGAAACGAAGAAGTCTGCTTTTGATAACTCCTATATTAAATCATGTTGCCCCAAACGCTTTGACAAATTTTCTTTCATCCCTTCAAGGGGTGCATCAGGGGGTATTGTCACTATATGGAATAGTACTATCTTTACTGGCACAGTGCTGATTGAGGAAGAATTTGCCCTAGTAATTCACTTTAAATCCACCCAATCTGCCCAAATGTGGACCCTGGTTAACATATATGGTCCCTGTCAAGGTGATTCCAGAATTGACTACACAAACTGGTTACTCAACCTTAATATACCTAACAATGAAGACTGGCTTCTAGTGGGAGATTTCAACTACATCCGCAGCCCCACTAAGCGAAATAAACATGGTGGAAACATTAATGATATGATCACTTTCAATGATTTCATCCGTACACAGGGCCTGATTGAACTTCCTCTAAAAGGAAGGTCTTTTACTTGGAGTAACATGCAGGATGATCCCCTACTTGAACAGTTAGACTGGTTTTTCACTCCAACCAATTGGACTAGATCATATCCCAACACCATTGTAAACCACTCTCTAAACCAGTCTCAGATCACATACCTTGTGTGATATCCATATAAACAAACATCCATAGGAGTAATCTTTTTAGGTTTGAGTCATACTGGATTCAACACCCTGGTTTTATGGATTTGGTCGCTTCTGCTTGGAACAAAAAGGTACCCTAAGAAAACTATGCCACAATTGTCTCTAGGAAATTCAAAACACTCAGATATGAGCTCAAAAGATGGAGTAAGCACATTTCCAAGATTGCTACTACCATAGCTAACTCTAATACCACACTTGCTGACCTGGACTCATTGGAAAATAAATGACTACTTACAACACCAGAGAGGAACTTCAGAAGAATTCTCAAAAATCATTTACTCCAACTGTTAGATTACCAAAAACAATACTAGAGGAAAAGATGCACAATAAGATGGGCTAAGTTTGGTGATGAGGACCCAAAAATTTTCAAAGCAATGGCATCCGAGAGGTATCGAAAGAATAATATTCCCTCTCTTCAGTTGGATAATGGCACCACAGTAGAAGATCACATTGGAAAAGAAGCATTAATTTACCAAAGCTTCAAGCAGAGATTGAGAACGGCAGGAGCTTTTCAAATGAAATTCAACCTAGTTAATATAATGAAAAAAGGAATGACCTAGACCAATTAACAAATCCATTCTCTAGAGAGGAAATTGATAATGTCATTAAAGAAATGCCTGCAGACCAAGCTCCAGGACTTGATTGTTTCACAGGAATATTTCTTAAGACCAGCTGGCACATTATTAAGGAGGACTTCTACAAACTATGTGCTCAATTCCATGCTGGTACCTTAAACCTGGAAAGCATCAATGAAGGATATATTACCTTCATTCCTAAAATTTCCTCCCCGGCTACAGTTAATGATTTCAGACCTATTACACTCCTTAACTGCTATCTCAAAGTGATTACAAAACTTCTTGCCAATCGTTTGCAAATGATTATTCTGAAGATTATACACATGAATCAATATGGTTTCATTAAGGGCAGAGCAACCCAAGATTGCCTAGCTTGGGCCTTTGAATATATACACCAATGCCAGAATTCCAAGAATAAGATTGTACTCCTTAAATTAGATTTTGCCAAAGCATTTGACACCATTGAACATGATTCAATGTTAGAAATAATGAAACACATGGGATTCAATGATAAATGGCTTCTATGGATCAAATCTCTATTTTCTACTAGCAAATCTTCCGTTCTTCTGAATGGTGTACCGGGCAGACAATTCATCTGCAAAAGTGGTGGTCGACGGAGTGATCCACTCTTTCCTCTCATTTTTGTTGTTGCTGCTGACCTCTTACAAACGACCATTAATGATGCTTTCAGACATGGATTGCTACAATTACCATTCCCTAGAAAAAACCAAATTGATTGCCATGTCATTCAATACGCTGATGATATTATTATCATTATGCCTGCATGCCCTGACCAAGCACAAACAATGAAGAATATTCTCACTGACTATGCCACTTCAATTAGACTCAAGATCAACTTCCATAAATTAACATTGATACCAATAAATTGTGATGATGTATTAAGTAAATATATAGCTCAAATCTTTGGATGTACAATCGGAAAGATGCCATCCACATACCTTGGTCTACCTCTTGGGACATCCAAACCTTCAGTCCAGGATTTAATGCCTATTGTCTGTAATATGGAAAGAAGGCTCACATCTACGTTATCCTTGATGTCTTATGGCTCCAAACTTTCCTTACTAAACACGGTCATCACTTCACTTACAATTTTTGCTCTTTGCACTCTGATATTCCCACCTAAAATCCTTGAGATGTTGGATAAACTAAGAAGGAGATGCCTCTAGACAAAGAAGATAGAACAAGGTGAAAAATGTAACTCACTAGCTGCGTGGGATAGAGTTTGTAGACCAAAGAAGAGTGGGGGGCTTGGAATCATAAATCTTAAGATATAAAGTGATGCTCTCCTACTAAAATATCTACACAAGTTTTATAACCGTCATGACCTTCCTTGGGTCGACTTGCTTTGGACCACCTACTATACCAATAAAATTCCACATGCCTCTGACCCATGTGGATCATTCTGGTGGAGGGACATCCTCAAGCTAACTCCCATTTTTAGAGGAATTTCAAAGGTGGACATGAGATGTGGGGACAACGTAGTAATGTGGAAAGACCTGTGGTTGGAAGAAGTTCTATCTGACACACATCCTAGAGAATTTTCTTATGTCAGAAATGAAGACTTCTCAATGAAAGATTTCTTGACCATCAACTCGCTGGATGAAGCATTCTTTCTACCACTTTCTACACAAGCCCTGGAGGAATTACAAGATATGCAAAACTTGGTGACACACATTACACTAGACAATAGCCAGAATGCAAAAGATATATGGACTTATCCTTGGAGAGGAAGATAATTTTCAGCCAGCAAATACTACAAATTCTACTTTAGGGATATGAAGGCCCATAAGACCTACCACTTGCTATGGAAATCAAAGGTCAATGCTAAACTCAAGGTCTTCGGATGGCTTATGCTGTCTGATAGATTGAACACAAGAAACATGTTGAAGAGAAGACACTATGACATTGGTACTAACATCAATTACCTGCTTTGTGGCCAAAGAGAAGAAGACATTGATCACATGATCCTCACATGCCCATTTAGCAGAAATTGCTGGGCAACATTTGGATTAGACCCTGGAGATCAGGCCACTAGGCTATCCTGGCTAGAACAAGCTAAAATCAATTGGGGCAGGCCCTTGTTCATGGAGGTCATCCTTCAAGCATCCTGGAGCATTTGGAAAGAGAGGAACAACAAACTTTTCAGAGATATAAACCCCTCCTACCACTCTTGGCTGGCCAAGTTCAAGGAGGCCAAGACAATAAGAAAGAGTTTATCTTCTTACTTTTAGACTCCCTACCCTCTTATTAATTGTACCATTTAGTCAAATTCTACCCTCCACTACAAAGGTAGTTGGGGTGTAAATTGTACATGATGTAACTAAACCCTTGTAATTGTGTTCAGTATATAATATATATGATAATGGGAGCCTCTCCCACTGTCCCAGTCCCTGAAAAAAACTGATGATAGATTTGTCGAGTGTGTCTTGATTGAATACCTGAAACAATTTTGTATACTCAACAGATAGAGCTAGCTGGTGGAAGAAATGCTCTTCCTTGACTTTCACCATGAGGGACTCTCGATTGGTAGTCTTTGTAATTTCCATGTACCATTGATGTAATTTCCATGTACCATTGTTGCAATTCATACATTCTCGTTGACAACTTCTTGACCTCCTCAGGCTTGACCAGAGGTTCGCCGCGGACATATTTCCGTTTTAGCTCCTCCTCTTTAAAAGTTTCCATGGGCTCCAAGCCTAGCAGTTGTTCTATAGTGCATCCGATCTCTTTAGCCTAATTTATATGGTCGTCGGTTATTACTAGCTGATCGACGCCAGTACTCGCATGTGTTGGTACAATGAGCGGGGAGATCGATTGCACCGCCTGTTCTCCCAGCTGGGGAACGGTTTTCCCGGGTTTTTTGGTAGCTGCTTGGCTCGAGCTTTAGCTCGACTCGTTCTGTTGTCATGCCTTATGTGCCTTTCTGATTTAGCGCTCATAGTCTGAGTCAACAGGCTTGGGAGCTGGTTTTTTGGCCATATGAATAAAGTGGTCAACAATTTCCTAGGGCACTTTCTCCTTTGGTGGCGGTGGCGGTTTTGGTCCAAAATGGGCGTCCACTTGAGCCTTCACTATGGCTTTCTTTTGCTCGTCGGTCATGTCGTAAGGCCTCAGCGGAAGAGGCATGAGGCTTGGACCATATTGCAATCGCTTGCCTCCGCCTGTACCTCATGTATTACCTCGACTTGTACCACTATGCACCATAGCTGTGGCGGCTCTCTTCCACTGTTGCTGAGGCGGCGGAGTCAGCTAATGTGGCTGACTTGGAGGAGGATGAGTGGGCTGACATGGTGCCGGACTTGGACGAGGAGGAGTGGGCTGACACGGTGCCGGACTCGGAGCAGGAGGAGTGGCCTGACATGGTGCCGGACTTGGAGGAGGAGGAGTGGCCTAACGCGTTGGTGGACTTGAAGGAGCAGGACTGTGCCGAGGTGGTGGCTGGTGACTTGGAGGAGAGGGATATTGCTGACGCAGTGGCGAACTTCGAGGAGGAGTTGGCTGACGCGGTGTCGGTGGGCTTGGAAACATGATGCAATCCTTTCTCCATAGGATGATACGATGTTTGGCCTCTCCCAGTGTGTTCTCCTCGTCACCTCCAGGAATGTCAAGCTCTAGCCCCAAATATTGGTCCACCACTTCATCAACCACGACACGAGCATAGCTAGATGGAATCGGATTGCAGTGGAAGGTTGCTACGGGGGGATTTGTATAAGCAACGGCATCCGCCACCTACATGGATATATTCTTCATTTTGAAGTGTAGCTCACAATAGTGTTCTCCATGATGTCATCCACAGGGTATCTATCCCGCAGCTATGCCTCGCCCGAGGTGGAACCCATGCTACTTCTCGGCATGGATGGGACGGTGCTATCCAATGCTGGATCAGCCGCTAGCTGCTGCCACTGCTGTGACCCCCTTTCTTGGCTAAGTGAGTCGATCTGCTACTGCCGCTGGAATTGGAGTCCCAACTCCGCGTTCTTTGATTCTAGCCCATTAAGGCATTCTGCTTCCTGCTTCCTCTTCTTCCTCCAGCTTCCTCTTCTTCTCCTCCTCCATCTTCCTCCTCGCATGGATTATGTAGTCGGCGTTCTAGTCCGCAAACCCCTCATACCACGGAAGAACGCCTTTGCCTCGTGTTCTTCCCGGGTGTTCAGGATTTCCCAGGGCGTGCGTATGCTTGTCGTTCTCTCTGTTGGGCGTGAACACCCCCGTTCGGGCCTCTTCTATTGCACCAAGTAACTTGTCATCATCTCCTTTAAGACTTGCCTTCTTCAAAACCTTGCCTGTCTTCGGGTCCAACGCCCCCCATGCGCATAGAACCAAGTCCTGCGCCTAGGGGGGGCACCTCAATGTAACTGGAATGACCGCTGCATCCACCATCTCTTGCTCAGCCTTATCCCACTTAGGCATTGCCACCGCGCAGCCACCTGGCCCCAGCTTATGGAACTGCTCCTTTTTTGCGGCATTGGCCTTGTTTACTCTCGACTGTTCCTTAGATAATTCCTATTCCTTGAATTTCACAAAATCGGGCCAGTGATCTCTTTGCTTCTCCAATGTTCCCATGAATTCTGGAGTCTTCTTTCCTCCATCGACGTACTTGGCCCATATAGTTTACTTGTGGTTGTTGAATGCAATTGCCATCTTCCTAAGAACAACGGCCTTCACTTTCTGCACATCTGCATCGTGAAATGATCTGGTAGGGTGAAATGTTCCATGAGAGATTCCCAAAGCAGATCTTTTGCTCTGTTGTTGACCCAAGTAAGATCTGGACGTTGCTTTGCTGGCCTTTTCCATTCTTGCATGGAGATCGGGAGTTGGTCCTTCACAAGAACTTCGCAGTGACGAATGAACTTGTTCGCATTCTTCTTAGGCAAGATTGGTTCGCCATCAGTTTTGATGGCATCGATGTTGTATTTTACGCCCTCCTTCGACTTTTTGGCCGGGCCTCACACTATCCTACTGCATGTAGAAGATTTGCTTGATCTGGAGGGCTGAAAGAAGAAAGATCGATTGGTTAATATATCTTCGAGTCATTTAAACCATGTGATGATCACTAGATGCCTGCTTATATAAATATACCTCACCGGTCTCTGTTATTTCAAGATCAACATTTTCTTTGTCATCATAATCATAGTTCTGGACTTCATCAATTTAGTCGTCACGATCGAATATCATGTCACCCTCCCCGGTATTGTTCAGATATTGGGAGCCGTCATCTTCTTCATTATGATCATCTGGCTGGCGAGGGGAGAGTATGATCTCGAACAGGGCCTCTTCTCCTTCTCTACCGGTATTGTCTGCCATAGCTTTTATTTAACTAATCTAGAAGAAATATAAAACAATTTAGTATTCAAATTACAATGCATGCAATCAATCAATAAGGAAAACTGAATCATAGTACATATAATTAATATGCATCGTCAATTATAATCTCGAATACATCATCTCGAATATTATTGAATAATATATATATATAATCTTGAATACATCGTCTCGAATAATATATGTAATCTCGAATACATTGTCTCGAATAATATATATAATCTCGAATACATCATCTCGAATATTATATATCAAATACATCACTAGCTAGCTAGCTAATAAAGATCGAATACTACAGAATAATCTAGTACACTCACGGTTCCTGAGGCACGGGCGGTGGACACCTAAAGAGAAGGAACCATCACAGGATCATAGCTCAGGTGAGATCCCCAAAGAACCTGCCGGGTATTGGAGAACCTGACGTCCATAGCATCCATGTTGCGACGGACGTGCTCGTCGTCCTCCCTGACACGGCGACGTACCACCTCCAGCGGGGCCGGCTCCCTCCGCACCGAAAGTGGCCCACGCGAACACCACCAAAGGAGCTCAGGGTCGACGACGATACCCGGGGCCGGGTTCCTCACCAAGCGGCGCGCCCCTGAATGTAGCACCTCCCAGTGCCAGCCCGGTGGAGCCCAGTCCCGGACATCGGTCCTCTGAAGTCGTCACGAATGGGTCGACGGCGAGGGTGCGGGCCGGGCATCGTCGAGAACAAATACTATATGCAAACATAACATTTTTAAAATGATTGGATTGTGATTTCTTATATACAAATTTAAAAAATGATATGGTTGCATATGTCAAAATTCTATATGCAAATATAACATTTTCTAAATTCTATATGCAAATTCATCTAACATTAATATATATCTAGCTAGCTAATTCATCTAACATTTGAAAAAAGTATAAAAACTAATTCATCTAACATTAATTAATATATCTAATTCAACGAACAAATAGTATAAGAAATAATTCATCTAACATTAATATATCTAGCTAATTCATCTAACATTTGACACTATAATCTAATTAATTAATTCATCTAAAACCTTTGTATAAAAAATAGAAAAACAGAAAAAACTAAAAACTAAAAACTGAAACTAAAAACATCAAAGTGTGTGTGTGTGGGCGGGCTTGGGGGCGACCGGGGTTCTCACTATGGGGCGACGGGCCGGGGCGTGGCGAGGCGACGGGGCGGTGGCGAGACGGCGATGACGGGGACGACACGATGAGGGGCCGGGGCGTCGACGGGGATGGGGGCGGCAGCGATGGGGACGGCGACGGCGCGCGGCGGGGGTGGCGACGGGGACGACGATGGGTGACGGTGTGGGACCGGGCGGCGGCGACATCTAAGCAGACGATAAGAAGTGGAGATGAAACTGCAAAATTTTCGTAAGTGTTGTATATATAGGAATGACCTTTAGTACCCGTTGGAGCCACGACCCGGTACTAAAGGTCAAATTTTGCCAGGTAAAGCGGCGAGAAGGGCACCCCTTTAGTATGAGGTGGTGGCTCCAACCAGTACTAAAGACCCCCCCTTTAGTACCGGTTGGAGCCACGACCCGGTACTAAAGGGGTGCGCTAGCGTAGGTGCGGTGCGGGAAAGTTTAGTCCCACCTCGCTAGCCGAGGGTCGCCCGCACCTGCTTATAAGCCCCGGTGCGGCTGATGTCTCGACCTCCGCTCTATTGTAGGTTTTCTGGGCCTACCTCTCCTACTCTACCCTGTGGGGCCTATTCGGCTTGCGGGCCTGTATCCTGGCCCAACTACATGTTGGGTTTCTAGTCGTATGCAAGCCGCTTTGGCCTAGTAGGCGGGCTTTTTTATATAGTTTTTTCTCTTTTCTGCTTTATTTAATATCTTTTATTTATTTCTGAGTTGTTTTTTGCTGTATTTAGAGTTTCTTTGTGAATATTTTTGCTTTAGGTACAAAAAATTACAAACTTTCTGTTAGTGCCAGTAGTTTTCAAATTTGAATTATTTGAAATTTGTGTGAATCACTAGTTTGTGAATAACTTAACTTTAAAAATAGATTTTTATCAGTGACTCTTTTTTTCTTATCTTTAATATTAGTGTGTTTTATCATTATATTCAATTTGGTAATACTTAGGTTATTTGAAAAAAATGAAATGCCTTTGGAACAGATGAGTTTTCGTTCGATACCCTGATACTTCAAAAGAGATCGTCCATTTTGTACACGAAGTGCATCCAGTTTTTGTCGTAACCCTCTCTACTTTTTTGCACATGCTATGTGGGTGCAATGATGATACCTACCAACTTTTTACCCTTTCAGAGTTCATTTGTAGTGCTTTTCAATTTCAGGGTCATTTGGCTCAAAAAATTCAGTAAATGCATGAAAAATAGAGAATGGTGTCAGAAAGGGTTGAAAATTGATGACGTGGCTTTGAATGGTGCATACTGAACCCACAAAATAGCAAATGATGTCAGAAAGGTATACATTTGTCTGAAGCACAAAAGTACACGTTTCAAGTGCCAAAACACATAAGCACCCTAACTATTACAAACATATACAAGTCTGGAAACTCACTAGAGAAGAAAGTGATGACAGCGAAGTCGATCACATCCTAGAGTGGGATCTTTGGGGGTGAAACTTTTTCTTCGCGTGTGTCCCTTTGCGCCGTAACCATGGACAATCTTCATCATTTAACTGGATGCTCGGGAAAATATTCACTCTGAATGGAGCAATTTCATCAAACTTTTCATAATCTTCTGATATGTCTGTCTTGTCATCCAGTCCGACAATGTTTCTTTTCCCTGAAAGAACTATGTGGCGCTTTGGCTCATCATATGATGTATTCGCTTCCTTAATTTTTCTTTTTCTCGGCTTGGTAGACATGTCCTTCACATAGAAAACCTGCACCATATCATTGGATAGGACAAATATTTCGTCTGCGTACACAAGATTGTTGAGATCCACGGTTGTCATTCCGTACCGTGGGTCTTCCGTTACCCCGCCTCGTGTCATATTGACCCATTTGCACCGAAATAAAGGGACCTTAAAACCACATCCATAGTCAATTTCCCATATGTCCTCTATGTAACAATAATATGTGTCCTTTCCCGTCTTGGTTGCTGCATCAAAGCGGACACCACTGTTTTGGTTGGTGCTCTTCTTATCTTGGGCGATCGTGTAAAATGTATTCCCATTTATCTCGTAACCTTTGAAAGTCATTATATTTGAAGATGGTAACTGGGACAACAAGTACAGGTCATCTTCGATAGCGGCGTCATGGATGACACATGTCTGCAACCAACCGGCCAAAGTGCCCATTTGTTCATGTGTAATCTAGTCGTCAGACTGCTCTGGGTGTTTGGAGCATAGAAAATTATTGTGCTCCTCCATATACGGAGCCACCAACACGGAATTCTGTAGAATTGTGTAGTGTGCTTGAGTGAGAGAATGCCCATCCATACATATTATTTGATCTCCTCCTAGTGTGCCTTTTCCACCCAGTGTGCCCTTATGCCGCGATTCAGGAACACCAATCAGCTTAAGGTCAGGAATAAAGTCAGTACAAAACTCAATGACCTCCTCATTTTTATGGCCCTTGGAGATGCTTCCTTCTAGCCTAGCACGGTTATGAACATATTTCTTCAAGACTCCCATGAACCTCTCAAAGGGGAACATATTGTGTAGAAATATAGGACCCAGAACGTTAATCACTTCGCATAGGTGAACTAGGACGTGTGTCATGACGTCGAAGAAGCTTGGTGGGAACACCAACTCGAAACTGACAAGACATTGCACCAAATCATTCTCTAACATTGGTATGATTTCTAGATCGACTACCTTCTAAGAGATTGCATTCAAGAATGCACATAGCTTCACAATGGCTAATCGAACATTTTCCTGTAGAAGCCCCGTCGATGCAACCGGAAGCAGCTGTGTCATAATCATGTGGCAGTCATGAGACTTTAGGTTCTGAACTTTTCCTCTACCATATTTATTATTCCCTTTATATTCGACGAGAAGACATAAGGTACCTTCATACTGAGCAGGCATTCAAAGAAGATTTCCTTCTGTTCTTTGCTAAAATCTAGATGAGGATAAACCTTCTGAAACACAATCCAAGCGCCAGTGTCAGCGACGCCGCTCTAAGTCACGCCGCAGTAAAAACAGCAACACCGGCACAGGAGAAGATAACACTCCAGAAGGTGCCAAAGACAACGAAGACCCCGTTGAAACAGCTAATGAACAAGATGAACAGGAGGATGGGAAGGTTAGCCCTGGTAAACAGGCCACGCACGAGGACTTAGAGGATGGAAGTTATCTTCCGCTCTCCAAGGATGAGGTGAGCCTCGGCACCGACGATTTCATTGTCCCTAAGGAACCTCTTGAGCAGGAGCGCTTCAAGCGCCAGCTAATATCCACTGCAAGGAGCCTGAAAAAGAAACAGTAGTAGCTTCAAGCTGACCAAGATCTGCTCAATGATAAATGGACGGATGTGCTAGCAGCCGAAGAATACGGCCTCAAGCGCCCAACCAAAAGCTAACCAAAGCGCAAATTGCTACCTCAGTTTGACGAGGAGGCGCCGAAATACACACCACCATCGTACAATGCGGCTGACTGGCCACCACGTGGTCGGGACAAAATGACAATTCACGCCCAAGACCAGCCCGCCCCGCCTCATCGCACAGGTAGAGGTAAATTAGCCCACGGCCATACATATGACCTCCGACAAAACCTGAACAATAAAGCAGGACATACCAGATTAATCTACGGCTCACGAGGACGTGCCTCGACACGCAACAATGGCCACCTATTTGGACGTGACAAACTTAGTCATGCGCGGGCTGAAAACCGCAGACGGACTCCATCAGAGCTACGTCGCGATATGGCCCGATATAGAGGCGCCGCACACCCTCATTGCTGCACTGATGAGGTCATGGATCATGAATTCCTAGAAGGGTTCAAACCCGTGAATATAGAATCATACGATGGAACCACGGACCCTGCGGTGTGGATCGAAGACTTAATTCTCCACATTCATATGGCCCGTGGTGATGACCTCCACGCCATGAAATACCTCCCTTTGAAACTCAAGGGGCCAGCTCGACATTGGCTCAACATTCTGCCTGAAAATTCTATTTGCAGCTGGGAGGAGTTGGAAGAGGCCTTCCTCGACAACTTCCAAGGTACATATGTTCGACCACCAGACACTGATGACTTAAGCCATATAGTTGAACAACTCGGAGAGTCCGCCAGGAAATTCTAGACTAGGTTCTTAACTAAAAAGAACCAAATCGTCAATTGTCCGGATGCCAAAGCCCTAGCAGCCTTCAAATGTAACATTCACGACGAATGGCTCGCTCGCCACCTCGTCCAAGAAAAGCAAAAATCCATGGCGGCCCTCACGGAACTCATGACCCGTTATTGTGCGGGCGAGGATAGTTGGTTGGCTCGTAGCAAAAACAATGCAAGCGATGCCGGCACCCCTGAAGTTAAAAACAACAAAGACAAGTCTTGACGCAACAGATACAAGCGTCGAAACAACAGTGATAACACCAAGGATACGGCGGTCAATGCCGGATTCAGTGTCTCTAAGTCCGGTCAGCGGAAGAAGCTGTTCCAACAGAACCATTCAGGCCCATCCAGCTTGGACCGCATACTTGATCGTCTGTGCCAGATTCATGGCACCCCATACAAACCACCCAATCATACAAATAGAGATTGTTGGGTTTTTAAACAGGCCGGAAAATTAAACGCCAAGACCAGGGAAAAGGGACCGTGAAGCGAGGACGATGACGAAGTGCCCCGGCAACCGAACACAGGGGGACAAAGAAGTTTCCCCCTCAGGTCAAAATGGTGAACATGATATACGCTACCCACATCCCCAAGAGGGAGCGCAAGCGTGCGCTCAGGGACGTCTACGCGATAGAGCCAGTCGCGCCAAAATTTAATCCATGGTCGTCATGCCCGATCACTTTTGATCACCGGGATCATCTGACCAGTATCCGTCATGGTGGCTCAGCTGCACTGGTCCTAGACCCAATAATTGATGGGTTCCACTTGCCTCGCGTCCTTATGGACGGAGGTAGCAGCCTCAATCTGCTCTATCGGGATACAGTGTGAAAAATGGGCATTAACCCATTACAAATCAAGCCCACCAAGACTACCTTCAAATGAGTCATACTAGGTGTACAGGCCCGCTGTACGGGCTCAATCACACTAGAGGTTGTCTTTGTATCTCCGAAAAACTTCCGAAGCGAGGAGTTAATCTTCGATATCGTCCCCTTTCGCAGCGGCTATCACGCACTGCTTAGACGAACTATGTTTGCTCGATTCAACGCAGTATCACACTATGCTTATCTCAAGCTCAAGATGCCCGGTCCACGCGGCATCATAATGGTCAATGGAAATACGGGACACTCCCTTCATACAGAAGAGCACACAGCTGCCTTAGCAGCAGAAGTACAGAGCATCCTTCTCAAGATGAACCTTTAATTCGGCTGTCTAGCCCACGGACACCGTTAAGAGGGTCCGAACTACTCTGCAGGAGTAGAGCTCGGCTCGTCAGGAGCTTGACTAGCAATCCGGCCTCCGTCTTAGTCCCGATCAAGTGGTGGCATTCGTGCCGCGCATACATAACTTCATACTCAAAACCCCATGGGCATCGACGGAGGCATAGCTAGCTCGTTGTCCATAGTACGGCTCAACTGACATCGGACACACACATACTTTCACTTTTACTTCTTTACTTTTCAGGTCTCAATCCCACAGGCCCCATCTGGTGGTCTGGTCATCGGTCCTCTTGAAGGATAAACACAACAAGATGGCGAGAAACGCAGACATATGTGGGACTTTTTAGGTGATTCCGTTATCGATAACTCTACCGGTTTTTCATGACCCACATGCAGCTCTCCCTTGGTTTCAGCATGTCAAATAGCATGTTGCTTATCGCACTACCTGTATCAATGCGCCTTGACGTACTAATTAAATTACAATGAGAATAGTTTGCGGCTGGAGCTTTAGGAACCCAACTTTTTACCTTTGCACCTTTTCTGTTTTCTTTCACTTTTTTCTCTCAGCTCCCCTGTGGATAACCCTATCAAGTAGCACCCGTACACTTTGCTACATTTTATGTTTTCCAGGGGCTTCAGAGCACCCCACATTACGGCAACAAAAGTCCGAACACTTTTTATAATTATAGTTCGGCACCCCGAATTTAGCATTATATGCATTGTGTAGCGACCAGACCTCAAACAGTCCAATCTCTGTGCTCAGGTGTCATCCCTAGATCAGTAGTGTTGACAGCACATAGTACTTGAAGGATTTATAACAGAGTAGCAATCACAAACTTATTACATCGAGTGTCTCAAAAGAGAACTTATTACAATAAATATGGCTTAAGGCCATCTAATAACGATAACAGCGGAAGGCTTGGAAGATAAGTGGATCCATCAACTCCAATGACATCACTGAGTATAGAGCCACGACCTAAAAACTCCTTAATCATCATCTGAAAAGTCTGCAACATTAACGTTGCAGCCCGAAACGGGTCAGCACATGGAATATGCTGGCAAAGTAACACATAGAATATGCTGGCAAAGTAACACATAGAGAGTAATGGAATGAAACAACTATTCTATATGCATATTTGGCTGGTGGAAAGCTCTATTGTTACAGTTTTGCGTAAAGCCAATTTTTCCCAACTGCAAAGGAATAAATTTTATTTAACTATCATGGTAGTTGTTAAACATTGCGAATGGTTGACAGCATTCTCAATCCCAATTAAGCATCATCATTAAACAAAACCCAACAAAATTAATTTAGAGTAACATGTTGAGATTCACATGAAAATCCAGGTACTAGATACTCAAGATGTCCATAACCGGGGACACGGCTAATCATGATTAGTTTATACACTCTGCAGAGGTTTGCGCACTTTTCCCCACAAGACTCGATCGCCTCTGTTTGGTTTCTCGCACTACATGGTGTTTGAGAAGACGGATGACCGAGACATAGTCTTTCAGAAGTACTAGCACCTTACGATCGGGTAGACCGTTACACCTACTTTCCCCAACATCTGCTAGTCCACCACTGTAAGAGTTCGCACAACTTAGTCAACTATGCTAGAGCCCATAATAGCTTGTGGCCGCACACGGAAGTTTCTAGCATGAATAATCTCATGATCCCTTTGAGCCTAGGTGGCGGTCCATAAAAGAAAACAGGCAATCGCTGGAATGCAAAGGTGCCTCAATCCACCCAGATGTGTATTCAAGTTGCCACCTTAGATAAACCATTAATTAACAATCTCACATCTGTCCTGGATTTCACTCACCCAATCCACGTCTACTAGCATAGCATGGCATAATATACAAACGTAGAAGTAACTACCAAAGGTTTGATAGTAACATGTAATAGGTACTACCTCAGCTACTCCCCAAACCCACAATTTAATTTGATCCTAATCATGCGATGTGTGAGAATTGATCTAATGCAATAAAACTGGGTGGAGGGAAAACATGATCGAAGTGTTACTTGCCTTGCTGATGATCCGGGAAACCTAGCGATTCAAAGTAGCAAGCGGCGCACTCCGGGTACTCTATCACAAACAAACAAGCGTACAATAAGTACTCATCTAATGCACAAGTAAAACTCAAATAACAGATCTAACCAGAAGGTTCAACTTAAGAACTCCGGTTGGCAAAAAGAATCAAATCAAACGAAGCAACAAAAGACAAACGACAAAAGAAAAGCTTTGTTTACTATTCTGAATCTATGCCAATTTTTACAGTGGCAAAAACTATTTTAAGTTGGTTCATCGGAAAGAAGGTTTCGAGACGAAACTCCAGGCGCTTGAATCGCCTGATTCCGATAAACGAGCAAAAAGTTAGACTAAAACGAAAATCGGATCAGAAATCGCTATCTGAAAAATCGCGGATTTAATCCGAGAAAAAGATAAACGACGAACATTATTAAAACGAACGAACGGATGAACGCTCGCTAAATAAATAAACCGGAAAAAAGGATCTATTTAAAAAACCAAAACTAAAAAAACCGATCATAACCGTCAGAAAACCGAACGGTTTTTCAAGAAAAACCAGAGGCGAAAAAAAAACTACCTCTGGCGAACGAATCCGGCGGGCGGTGGTGGTGCTCCGGCGGCGGTGGTGGTTGGCAGCGGCGGGCGGCAGTGGCGGCCGGCTAGGGTTAGGGTTTGGCGGGGCGGCGACTTGGGATTCGGCCGGGGGCGGGGCGTGGCTTATAAGAGACCCGGCCAGGAGAGTCCTGGCCGGTTACGGCCCAAGGTCGGTTCGGACGTTTTTTTAATAATTACGCTCGGAAGAAAAAACAAAAGTAATACTAAACGAACTCCAAAAATCTAGAAATAAATTTTCCCCGGCTTCTAAAATCAAGACGCACAGGATGAACATTTATTTGGGGCCTAAATGCAATTTTGAAAAATGCACATTTTCCTAAATTCAAATAAAATGGTAAATAAAACCAAAATAAGATCTTAATTGATTTTTTCATTAAATCCTCAATATTTCTTTATTTTGGGAAAGTCATTTTATTCCCTCTCTCTTATTTTTGTAATAGAAATAATTGAAGTAAAAAATAAATAAAATCAAATGATCCTATTTTCAAAATTTGAGACAACTCAAATATGAAAATAACGAAATCCCCAACTCTCTCCGAGGATCCTTGAGTTGCGAAAAATTTCTAGGATCAACCAAAATGCAATGAATATGATATGCAATGATGATCTAGTGTATAACATTCCAAATTGAATAATTGGGATGTCACAAACCTACCCCCCTTAAGATGAATCTCGCCCTCGAGATTCGGGTTGGCTAGAAAATAGGTGAGGGTGGTCCTTCAGCAAATCTTCCTCTCGTTCCCAGGTGGCTTCATCCTCCGTGTGGTGGCTCCACTGAACCTTGCAAAACTTGATAACCTTGCTGCGGGTGACTCGACTGGCATACTCTAGAATCTTAACTGGTTTCTCCTCATAAGTCAAATCACTGTCCAACTGAATTGCTTCTAGTGGTACCTTATCTCTCAGCGGTATGCCAGCCATCTCTACATGGCACTTCTTCAACTGGGAAACATGGAACACGTCGTGAACTCCCGACAATCCTTCGGGCAATACCAATTTGTAGGCAACTTCTGCCATACGCTCCAAAACTTTGTATGGGCCTACAAAACGTGGCGCTAACTTTCCCTTAACTCCAAAGCGCTTAACTCCTCGAAGTGGTGATACTCGAAGATAAACTCGCTCTCCGACTTTGTAAACTCTCTCCTTGCATTTAGAATCTGCATAACTCTTCTGCCTGGATTGAGCTACCTTGAGCCTATCACGAATCAATTTCACTTTCTGTTTAGACTCCTTTATCAGATCTGGTCCAAACAACTGACGACCTCCAAATTCATCCCAAGACAACGGGGTCCTGCACCTCCTTCCGTACAAGGCTTCGAAAGGGGCCATCTTCAAACTGGATTGGTAACTGTTGTTGTAAGAGAACTCTGCATATGGCAAATTCTCATCCCAACTAGATCCGTAATCTAGCGCACAAGCTCTTAGCATATCCTCCAAAATCTGATTGACTCTCTCAGTCTGTCCATCTGTCTGAGGGTGGAAAGCTATGCTAAACTCCAATCTAGTTCCCAAAGTTTCATGCAACTGATTCCAGAACGTTGAGGTAAACTGGGTTCCTCTATCTGATACAACGCTCCTTGGAACTCCATGCAGACATACGATCCCGGTCATGTATATCTTTGCCAACTTTGCACTGGTATAGGTAGTCTTCACTGGAATGAAATGAGCTACCTTTATCAAATGATCGACTACAACCCATATCGAGTCATAGCCTGAACATGTTCTGGGTAGTCCTGTAATAAAATCCATGCCTAACGTATCCCACTTCCATTTGGGTATCGGCAATGGTTGTAATAACCCTGCTGGCTTCTGATGCTCTGCCTTTACTCTCTGACATACATCACAAACTGCTACATATTCCGCAATATCCTTCTTCATTCCTGTCCACTAGAAAATATCCTTTAAATCCAAATACATCTTGGTATTTCCTAGGTGAATTGAATACGGTGAATCATGGGCCTCTTGTAAAATTAACTTCCTGATGTCCGAATCATTAGGCACATAAACACGGTCTTCAAACCATAGGGTGTGGTGCTCATCCTCACGAAATCCCTTAGCTTTTCCTTTGCTCATTTTCTCATTAATAGAAGCAATCTCCTTGTCAGCCTTTTGAGCTTCTCTGATCTTATCCATCAAAGTTGACTGAATCTCCAATGCTGCTACATATCCTCTTGGAACTATTTCCAAACATAGATCTCGAAGATTTTCGGCTAACTCCCTTGGTAAATCTCCCGTCATTAGGGTGTTAACATGGCTCTTACGCCTTAACGCGTCAGCTACTACGTTAGCCTTTCTGGGGTGATAATGCAATTTCATATCATAATCCTTGATGAGCTCCAACCATCTTCTTTGTCTGAGGTTCAACTCCTTCTGTGTGAAAATATACTTCAAACTCTTGTGATCCGTGTACACCTCGCAATGGTTTCCAATCAGGAAATGTCTCCAAGTCTTCAACGCATGCACTACGACTACTAACTCCAAATCATGCGTAGCATAATTCAACTCATGGGGCTTAAGCTGTCGCGAGGCATATGAAACAACTCTTCCTTCCTGCATAAGCACTGCTCCAAGTCCTCGACGTGAAGCGTCACAATACACCTCATAATCCTTGGTCTGATCCGGTAAAATCAACACTGGTGAGGTAACCAAACGTTTCTTCAACTCCTAAAAACTAGCCTCACATTCCTCAGTCCATATGAACTTGGTATCCTTCCTCAACAACTCCGTCATAGGCTTTGCAATCTTTGAGAAATTCTCAATAAACCTCCGGTAGTATCCTGCGAGTCCAAGAAAACTCCGGATCTCTCCAACTGTGGTTGGCGCTTCCCACTTGGTCACGGTATCAACTTTAGTGGGATCTACTTCTATACCTTCTCCGGATATAACGTGTCCAAGAAATCCAACTTCTTTCAACCAAAACTCACATTTGCTAAACTTGGCATATAGCTGATGTTCTTTGAGTTTTCCATGAACCAAACGCAAATTCTCCTTATGCTCCTCTTCATTCTTTGAGTAAACCAGGGTATCATCAATGAACACTACGACAAACTTATCCAAGAACTCCATAAACACCTTGTTCATCATGTTCATAAAATATGCAGGCGCGTTAGTCAGGCCAAATGACATAACGGTATACTCGTACAACCCATACCTGGTGGTAAAAGCCGTCTTGGGTATATCCTATTCTCGAATCTTCAACTGATGGTATCCTGATCGTAGGTCGATCTTGGAAAATACCTTCGCTCCTTGCAATCGATCAAATAGATCATTGATCATCGGTAGTGGGTACTTGTTCTTGATGGTTACTTCATTCAATCCTCGATAATCAACAAGCATCCTTAACGATCCATCCTTCTTCTCCACTAGAAGTACTAGCGATCCCCAAGGCGAAGAACTTGGGCGAATATATCCCTTATCCAGTAACTCCTTAATCTGCTTCTTAATTTACACCAAATCCTTTGCTGGCATCCTATATGATCTCTTAGACATTGGCCCTGTGCCTGGCAAAAGCTCAATCAAAAACTCAATATCTCTATCTGGTGGCATGCCTGGCAATTCTTTCGGAAATACATCAGGGAAATCCTTCACTACTAGTACTTCCTCCTGCACAACTCCTGTTAAACAATTTACTTGAGTCCTCTTCGGCACATGCCGGGATACATACTTGATCCTTCTCCCTTCCGGGGTGGTAAGCAATATTGACTTACTGGCGCAATCGATGTTTCCTCCATACATCGACAACCAATCCATACCCAGAATTACATCCAAACCTTGTGATTCCAATATTATCAAATCTGAGGGGAACACATTCCTACCTATACTTAATGGCACTCGAAAACATTCTTGGCTAGCCATATACTCCGCTCCTGGTGAGCTTACTAACATAGGTGTTCGAAGTACTTTGGTGGGCAGGTTATACTTATCCACAAATCCCCTTGATATGTATGAATGCGATGCACCGGTATAAAAAAGAACAAGTGCAGTAAATGACTTAACCAAAAATTTACCGATTACTGCATTCAGCTGCTCTTCAACCTCCTCCACGTTAATGTGGTTCACTTGTCCCCTATTGAAAGGGTTCGGCTTCTTCCCAGTGCATCCATTTCCATTACCATTCTGTGATTCAGGACATTCATTGGCATAATGTCCGGTCTTCTGGCACTTAAAACAAGTGACTTGGCTCAGGTCTCTCTTGGCTGGGGTCGATGGGTTGGTGCGGTTCTGGCCGTTGCTTCCTCCATTCCCATTACCATTCTTGGTGCCACTGTGATTGTGCGAGATACCTCCTCCATGGGTATGCTGAAAATGTCCTCCCGGTCTAGGGGTAAAACGTGGCTTCTGCTGAGCTCCTGAAGTGTGCTTCCCTTGTCCATACTTCCTCTTGTGATTCTCAATCTGTTGTTGCTTCCCTTCAATCATGAGAGCACAATCTACCAACTCCTGGTAGTTGTTGAAGGTGGCTACCATCAACTGCATGCTCAACTCATCATTTAGTCCTTCTAGAAACTTCTCCTCCTTAGCTGCATCCGTAGCAACGTCATCTGGGGCGTAACATGCTAGTGTACTAAAGTCCTCCACATACTGGCCAACTGTCCGTCCTCCTTGGTGCAAGTTGCCAAACTCTCGCTTCTTTATGGCCATAGCTCCTGCTAAAACATGGGCAGTTCGAAAAGCCTACTGAAACCGGTCCCACGTGACAATGTCGACAGGGAAAGTGGCTGTGAAATTCTCCCACCATGATGCTATGGGTCCCTCAAGCTGATGTGCGGCAAACTTCACCTTTTCCGCATCCATGCATCCTGCTATGGTCAACTCCCTAGCTGTCTTGCGGAGCCAATCATCTGCTACTATCGGGTCGGTGCTACTGGAAAACACCGGCGGATTCAGCCTAAGAAAACAGGCTAAGTGATCAACAGGTGGTGGTGGTGGTGGTGGATTGTTGTTGTTGTTCCCCTGATTCTGATTCTGGACTAACAACTGCATCAATTTGTTCTACTGTTGGATCAACTGGGTGAGCTCTGGTGGAAAGGTAAATCCAGGGTCACGACTCGGAGGCATCTGAGGGTTTAGAAAAGCTGAGATTTAAGAATAGAGGGGGTCTAAAGAGAAAACACTACCTATATGCACATGAGGCAAAAGCAAACAATTCACTTCATTCAATCAATCAAACAAGGTCATACAATCGATCTAACTATCACAAAAGTGATCGGACTACTATATTTACATGGTGGACTACTACTACTGATGAGGTGGTCTACTAGAAATATTCTTCGGTTGCAGACTCCATGATATCTGCTCCCGCTTCATCAACATGGTCATCATCGCTATTGTCTGGATCCGAGTCGGTGTCATCGATGATGATGTAGTCTTCCAGGCGAATCTCCTTGTGTTGTTCGTCTTCTTCTACTGGTGTAGGGCCTCCCATAAATATTCCAATCTTCTTGATCAGATCGTCATTCTTCTCCACTAATACTTCGATTTCCTCTTCATAGTCTTCATGTGTTGCCTTGAGTTCTTCCTCCAGTTCCTTGACTCTTGTCCTCGCCTTCTTCAGATCTATCATGTCGGCGCACATCTGGTTCTCCTGACGTCGAATGTGCTGATTTAACTCTTGGATAAAAGCTGCAACTGATCTATCCTTCCTGGTACTGATCATCTCCCAGTGCTCATCTCGGCGCCCGCAAATTTGGTAGATAGTATCCTTGAGATCATTGCGGTAAACTTCTCCAATGCATCCCATGGTGATGTGAGCTGCCATGCTCTTTCCTAGACTCCAAGTTGGTGCATCAAAAGAAAACTCTATGGGCTTAGTGACTGGCATGAATGTCCTTCCTGGAACTTGAACTTGAATCATCCAGCGCTCTTCTTCAGGTAAGGTGGCGTTGTAGGTTCCGATGAAACATGGTACTCCTATGTTCAGGTATCTAGTGACTTCCTTCAGGTGACATCCAAAGGGTGTATCTTCCTCCGGTTGAGTGAAATTGTTCCTTGCATCCACCATCCTAAAAGAGCAGAAAAGATGAGAAGTCAGAAAGAGAAGAGAGTGAGTAGTGATCTAGGTCTTTAGCTTAGTGGTCGTGTCCTATAGTCAGCGTGTGCTCTGATACCATCTTGTAGCGACCAAACCTCAAACGGTCCAATCTCTGTGCTCAGGTGTCATCCCTGGATCAGTAATGCTGACACCACACAGTACTTGAAGGATTTTCAACAGAGGAGCAATCACACACTTATTACATCGAGTGTCTCAAAAGAGAACTTATTACAATAAATATTGCTTAAGGCCATCTAATAACGATAACAGCGGAAGGCTTGGAAGATAAGTGAGTCCATCAACTCCAACAGCATCACTTAGTATGGAACCACGACCTAAAAACTCCTTAATCATCGTCTGAAAAGTCTGCAACATTAACGTTGCAGCCCGAAACGGGTCAGCACATGGAATATGCTGGCAAAGTAACACATAGAGAGTAATGGAATGAAACAGCTATTCTATATGCATATTTAGCTGGTGGAAAGCTCTATGGTCACAGTTTTGCATAAAGCCAAATTTTCCCTACTGCAAAGGAATAAATTTTATTTAACTATCATGGTAGTTGTTAAACATTGAGATTGGTTGACAGCATTCTCAATCCCAATTAAGCATCATCATTAACCAAAACCTAACAAAATTAATTTAGAGTAACATGTTGAGATTCACATGAAAATCTAGGTACTAGATACTCAAGATGTCCATAACCGGGGACACGGCTAATCATGATTAGTTTATACACTCTGCAGAGGTTTGCGCACTTTTCCCCACAAGACTCGATCGCCTCCTTTGGTTTCTCGCACTACATGGTGTTTGAGAAGACGGATGACCGAGACATAGTCTTTCAGAAGCGCTAGCGCCTTACGATCGGGTAGACCGTTACACCTACTTTCCCCTACACCTGCTAGTCCACCACTATAAGAGTTCGCACAACTTAGTCAACTATGTTAGAGCCCATAATAGCTTGTGGCTGCACACGGAAGTTTCTAGCATGAATAATTTCATGATCTCTTTGAGCCTGGGTGGCGGTCCATAAAAGAAACAGGCATAGCATAGCATGTGTATTTAAGTTGCCACCTTAGATAAACCATTAATTAACAATCTCACATCTGTCCTGGATTTCACTCACCCAATCCACGTCTACTAGCATAGCATGGCATAATAAGCAAACCCACAATTTAATTTGATCCTAATCATGCAATGTGTGAGGATTGATCTAATGCAATAAAACTGGGTAGAGGGAAAACATGATCAAAGTGTTACTTGCCTTGCTGATGATCCGAGAAACCTGGAGATTCGAAGTAGCAAGCGGCGCATTCCGGGTACTCTATCGCAAACAAACAAGCATACAATAAGTACTCATCTAATGCACAGGTAAAACTCAAATAAGAGATCTAACCAGAAGGTTCAACTTAAGAACTCCGGTTGGCAAAAAGAATCAAATCGAACGAAGCAACAAAAGACAAACAGCAAAAGAAAAAGGATTCATTTACTATTCTGGATCTAAGGCAATTTTTACAGTGGTAAAAACTTGTTTAAGTTGGTTAATCGGAAAGATGGTTTCGAGACGAAACTCCAGGCGCTTGAATCGCCTGATTCCGATAAACGAGCGAAAAGTTAGACTAAAACGAAAATCGGATCAGAAATCGCGATGTGAAAAATCATGGATTTAATCCGAGAAAAAGAAAAATGACAAACGTTCGTTAAAACGAACGAACGGATGAACGCTCGCTAAATAAATAAACTGGAAAAACCAATCTATTTAAAAAAACCGAAACTAAAAAAAGAACAAAACCGTCGGAAAACAGAATCAAGCGCAGATCCGGCGAAAAAAACTACCTACGGCGAACGGATCCGGCGGGCGGCGGCGGG
>NC_057812.1:185841582-185952660 GCF_018294505.1 Triticum aestivum
GTGGACATCCGTGATGTATTCATGGTGGAGGAGCTACGGTGTTTGGGGCGGGTGGCGCAGTAGCGATGCCCCGGTTGCAGCACAAGAAGGGAGGTGCTCGGGGGGAGGTTGACGGCTGGTGGATCCAGGGGGAGGCTGTCCGCCGCCGCCGTGGATCCAGGGGAGTGAGGCACCGTCGTGGTGGATCCAGGGGCAGGGAGGCCGCCACCGCGGTGGATCCAGGGGGGAGGGAGGCCGGCGTGGTGGTTGCGGCGGAGTGGGGGCCGGTGGAGGCCGGAGGCGCGTCGGGACAAGGGGGCGGCGGCACACCAGGAGGAGGTGGGGGCGGCGGCCTCGCACCGGAGGAGGTGGGGGCGTCGACCTCGCGCCGGAGGAGGTGGGGCCGGCTGTGGCGGGAGGCGCTTAGGGACCCGGGGGCGGCGACGCGCCAAGAGGAGTTGGGGGCGGCGGCTTCGCGCCGGAGGAGGCGGGGCCGGCGTCGCGCCCAGTAGGAGGCGGGGGCGGGGGAAGGTGGGCACCGGCTGGAGGTCGCGGGCATGGGGGAAGATGGGCGATAGGATAAGAGGTTGGGGCCTTTGGGCCTTTTCTGTTAGCTCGCCCAATCTCAGGAACTTCCCATCGGGCCCTTGTAGGGGTACACCGTGATCCAAATAACTATTATAATCCCAAGATTATAATAGTGCCACTATATATATATATATACATAAACACTATTCTGATCACGGGATCAGAATAATATTCTGATCACAACATGAACTTCCCGAGTAACGCGCCTGACCTTCCCCGAGTACTAGGTTGAACTTCAACTAAAAGGTGTCCAAATGGGGCTTGCGATATACCGTTGGAAAGCTATGGACATCAGTATCATGACCCAAGTTAAATTTTTGGCAAAATGTAAGTGGTTTAAGAGCAGTTTTGAAAAACGTTTTTTCTTCATACAAAAAACGTGAATCGTATTTTCGATCGCACTTTTAAACTGTTTACCGGAATGAGGCAAATAATATGGCGTTGGAAAGCTGCTGCAAAACCGCTCCTTCCATATGCTGAAAGTTTTCTCTAATTCCCTATGGTTAAAGAGTAATTTGGAAAATCGTAGAATTTCGCAAACCGAACAACCGAGTTCGTTTTTTCAATGCCATTTCTAAATGGCTAATCCAATTGAGGCAAATAATATGGCATTGGAAAGCTTATGAAAATATCCTACTTTTTCATGTTAAAGGTTTTTTCTAATTTTGAACAGTTTAAAAGTAATTTAGAAAACGGTACAACTTCCATCGAGTTCGTATTTTTGAGCTAATTTTTTAACCGTACGTCCACATGCAGCAAATGATATGGCGTTGGAAATCTTAAAGAAATGCGAAACTTTTTTGTATATATTGTTTCCCCTAATTCATTACGGTTTTATATCAGTTTTGAAAATGGCTAAAAACGTATTCTTGCCGTAATTTATACAAACTTTATCGGAATGGGGCAAATGATATACCGCTGAAAAGCTACGGAAAATTCGAAACTTTTTCATGTTGATGGTTTTCTCTAATTCCAAGCTGTTTTCAAGTAATTACAAAAATGGCGAGATTGTTCGTTCTGCCTTATCGCGAAACAGATTCTTCGAAAATGCACTGCGTGAAGAACCTGAACTTCTCGGGGCGTGTATCTGAACTTCACTTTGTTTTTCACGTGCTTTTTTTGCTCGTAGATCTCCATCCACTGCTCGTAGCTCTTCATCCACTCACCAAAACTGAGCAAGTGATATACCGATGGAAAGTTGTTGTAAACACGCAACTTTCTCGTGTTGATCATTTTTTCATACTCGCGACGATTTTAAAAGTTTTTCATCTGATATTCATTCAGTGTAGTAGGTGAACTTCTTGCTGTTTTCACGTTGAACTTTTGTGTCAGGGAAACTGATCCACGAACACCTATGGGGCCGGCGGACCGAGCCCCTTTCGGTTCGGCGGGGGGCGGAGATCGCACGAAGAGCAGATCGAGGCGAAGCACACGAGCGGTTTACCCAGCTTCGGAGCTCTCCGGAGAGATAACACTCCTACTCCTGCTTGTTTGATTATCTTGTGTTCTTGCTCCAGAGAGAGAGCGTAGTGTTTTTCTGGGTTCCGAACCAGTCGAACCCTGCTACGTTGCGCATGGGCCTCCTTTTATACGCTAAAGGGGTCACCGACAGGTGGCAACGCAGAGAAGGGTACAAATGTAAAAAGTGAGGTGGTTGGTACAGTTACTTGTACAGTGCACCCTACCTAACCCTGACGGCAGGGGACAAGGGCATTAAATGCCCGTCTGAGTCGCCCAAACAGTGCAGAAAAGGACCGTTAGGGGCGCCACCGTTCGCCACGATGGCGATCTTGTCAGCTTCGCATGCCACTGCGCGCCGCTGGCTGCACAGACTCCCGCCACGCGCGCCTGGAGAGGCCCCCAGAGCGACACGTTGGTGGATGCGCTGGAGCGTGGGCACAGAGTGGCCTCCTGCCGTGGCAAGCGCCTTGCCGCTGCTGTCATCTTGTCGGGTCCGGAAGCTTGTCGCTCACCGGGCCTCGAGGTACCTTGGTTGGTCTTCCCGGCAAGCTCCTCTTGCCGGGTCCTTGTTGCCTTGCCGGAGCGCATGGCGCGTCGCGGCAAGTTCCTTGGAGTGCCTTGGTTGGCCTTCCCGGCAAGCTCCTCTTGCCGGGGCCTTGTCTCCTGAGCTTAAATACTTTGTTCTTGAATGGCTCCAAGGGAACCATGGAGGATCTTGGCATTCGCCCGGCAAGCCTTGCCGCGGGGTGCTGCAACTGCTCGTGCACAAGTTCGGGGTACTAGGGTACCCCTATTCTAGTACACCGACAGGAGCCCCCGGGCCTGGGCCAGACACGGGGCCGAGCGCTGTTGGGCCAGGCCCAAGACAGGGCACGGGCACACGCGGACTGGGCCACACCGAATCTCGCTCCGTATCCACCGCGCTCTCCCCTAACAGCACGCGTTGAATGCGGCGTCGTGGGAGAGATCGTGGTTGGTTCTTTATTCGGAAGGGCGAAACGTCCGCCCCGTCCCTCTTTATAAGAAGAGGAAACAGGGGCAGTTCGTTCCTCCTCGCTGGTTGCTACTACTCCATCTTCACGAACCTCCGCCGATCCCCCCCCCTTCTTCTCGAAGCCGAGAGAGCAGCGCTCCGCCCCCCATTGCCACCAGCATCACCAACGCCGTCGACCTCCCTCACCACCTCCGCCATGGCTCCGAAAGCCGACAAGGGAAAGGGCGTGAAGTCGGCCGAGGCGCAGCGGATCGCGGCGCTGCGGAAGGAGCAGGCGATCTTCTCCCCCCAGCTCGGCGTGAAGGAGCTGAGGGTGTACTTCTACCTCTTTTGGGCGACGGAGACGCGGGCGCATCCGCGCACGAGGGTATTCCCGGCCGCTGCTTCGGAACTGGCTCCAAATGGGTACCCATTCTTCGTGCTGTTCTTCTATTGTGGGCTCTGCCCGCCCTTCTCGGAGTTCTTCTGTGATATCATGAACACCTACGGCTTCCGCCTCCTTGATTTCACCCCCAACACCGTTCTGACCATGGCAGTTTTCGCACATTTGTGTGAAACCTTTGTCGGAGTCCACCCCAATGTTGCCCTTTTCCGCCACTTCTTCATACCTCGGGTAGAGAGAGGAGAGCCGCTCGCCGGAGGGATCGCCTGGATCTCGAGAGTCGGCAAGAAGGAGGCGTACTTGGAGGGTGAGCTCCGCAGCAAGTGGGAGGAGTGGAGAGCGGAGTGGTGCTGGATCATCGAGGAGAATCCGCAGCCCTTCACCGCCGTGCGCCAAGCTCCAATAGTGCGCGGCAATGACTGGAGCAACGTGGCCCCGGAAGACGAGAGGCTGAAGATCGCCATTACTAGGATCCTTCGCCTCAGGCTTGCCGGGCTCACTGTAGGCGCTGTAGGCTCAGATTTCCTCCGCCGCCGCATTGCCCCCCTGCAGGAGAGGGGGAGGCCCGCCTGGGAATTCAAGAACTCGGCGGACATCATGAGGCTGCGGCCGGGCCTCAACTACAACTTCACCGTCTTGGAGCTGGATGCAATGCTCCAGGAGTTGTTCAAACGCGATCCTCAGCACCCATTCACGTTGGCGAGGGGCGTCGTTCCATTGTGCAATAATTCTTCGCTTGACCGGATCCGCGCCATGATGCCGTTGTGCGATTCACACGGAATCATTCCAACTTGTCAAGAGCCTGCGGATGACGTCGTACAGGCGTTCTTCGACAACTTGGAAGAAGTGCCGGTCCGCGCTGACGAGCAGAAGAGCCTCACTCGTGACACCACCGACGAGGAGCTGCAGCGCATCGCCACTAGGGCGGAAGAGGTTGAGGCCGCAGCCACCGCGGGCGCGTTCGGGTTCACTGTGGAGGAGGCGGAGGCGGCAGAGGCGGCAAACCTCGCCGAGCGCACGGAGTTCATTGGCGAGGAAGAGCCTGCCAGCTCTGAAGCTAAGCCGAGCGAGGCTGGCAGGAAGAGCCCGAGCCTTCAGAAAACTTGCCGCAGGCGGAGCCCCCGGCCCCGCCAAGAAGGCGTCTTCGCAGGGCCGCGGACGTAGCGGGGCGGCAGCCGGGTCAACAGCCGCCGAGCCGTGCGACACGCTCTACCGCGGCAAGTAATGTTGCCGCGGGAGCGCCTAACGCAGCAGCGGCAACTGGAGTGGGATCTTCCCAGGCCACCACCACCGCCCCCGCCAAGCGGGCAAGGGATCCTACTCCTCCGCCTCGCCGCGCCAGAGGGGAGCCGGACTTCGATCTTTCCGCGCTCAGCTCTGACGAGGAGGAAGAAGAGTAAGTTTCTTTGGTGCTCTTGTAGTTCTTCAATCTTGCTGTTTTTATCTTGTATCTGACTTGCTTCAATCTGGACTCCTTTCTTTTCAGGACGCTGGCCCAGAGAGCGGCGAAGAGGGCCAAGGCCGCGGTGATTGTCATCGAAGATGACCCCACCGTGTCAGCAGGGGGTGGGTCCGAGACCACCTTGACGGACCCGGCAACCACTCCTCAAAGCAGCCCCAGCGCAGCCCCAGCGTAAGTTCATAGTTAGCTTTCTGCTGTCAGGCGCGCATGAGTGCTTTTTCCTTTGTTGATATCTTGCTTGCTGATTTGTGTAGGAGCAGAGCAGCCATATCAGGAGCGCCCGGAAGCTGGTCCCGAAGTGCCATCTGCTTCGACTACGCCGCCAAGGGAGGAGTTCCTGGTAAGGGAGCGCTCTCCGGCAAGGGGCAGCACCGTCGATCCTGCGGCGGCCGAGACCACAACTGCAGATCTTGGCACAGGTAATTCACTTGTCCAAAAACTTTCCCTTGGGTTCTTCTTCTTCTGATTTTCTTCTCTTGGATTTTTGATTGATTTTTCTTCCTTCTTCGTTCTTCAGACCCATCTGCTGCTGAGCCAATGGAGACAGAGGGCGCCGGTGAGGAAGGCGCGCATGGCAGCACTGAGGACGCCGCCGCCAACGAAGAAGGGGCCGGTGCTGATGAGACCGCCGGCGAGGAGGCCGCCAAGGCTGCCGCAGAAGCCGGCGAGGGGTCGGGCGATCGCACTGACGACCCTGAGGCCGCAGGAGCGCCAGGCGCTGCGCCAACCGCCGATCCCTCTGCCGCTGCTGCAGGGCCGGGCTCCGAGGAGCCCCAGCCCGGCGCCTACTTCAAGGCCGGCGACGATATCTTCATCAAGCTACCCTGGGCGTCAAGCTCCAGGGCGCCGGTCGAGGGGGAAACTTTCGATGAGGAAGTGCTCGCCTCCGCTGGACTGTCATTGGTCGACGCGCCCAGCAGCAGCAGTGGCGAGCCTGAGGAGGAGCAGCTGCTGCGGAAGCTGCTGTCACTCTACCGCGCACGGCAAGCCAAGCTGGCTTCCCGGGAAGTGCTTGTCGCGAAGGCGGGAGTTGATATGGAGAAGCGCGCGGAGGAGCTCCGGGGCCACAATCAAGAAGCTCTCCGGTCCCTGGCACAGGAGCGGGAGCGACTCGCCGAGGAGCGCACGGCCTTCCTTCTCGAGAAGGCCGAAGCTGAGGAGGAGCAAAGGCTGGCCGCCGAGAAGCAGTCCACGCGGGAAGGCGAATTGGTGCAGCGAAAGGCCAACCTCGCAGCTACGAGGAGGAGCTCGCCGAGCGCGAGCAAGCACTTGGCGGGGTGCTCAAGGAAGCAAAGGACGCTGCCGCAATCGCAGAGGCCGCCAAGAAAGAGTTGGAGGAGAAGGTGGCGCAGCTGGAGGCCAACATCGGGAAGAGCGGCGAAGAGCTTGCCGCGCTCAAGCGTGAGCGTGAGAAGGATGCTGCTGCCCACGGTGAGCTACAAAGTCTTCTCGCTGAGAGGGGCAAGGAGCTTAGCGCCGCCAAGGATTCCAATGCAGACCTGGAATTGAAGCTGGCCACGCTGACGCAGACGCTGGACGCCGCCAAGGAGCGGGAGAAGACCTTGTCGGAGAAGGTCAAGGCTGACAATGCGCTGCTGGAGAGCATCGCAGTTACGATACTGTGGAGCACTGGACCGAAGGTCTGGTGAATATTGCCGCAGTCATCGACGAGGAGCTGGCGCAGCTGGGGATGGAGGACTTTGGGTATCCCTCCGACGAGAATCTCCAACCCAGCGCCAAGCTCAGCCTGTTCTTCAAGGGCGTGGCGACGGCAATCCAGCGGCTCCGGGAGAGGATCCCAAAGCAGCTGGCCGACGAGTCGCGCAAAATCTGCGCCGGGGTTCTACAGAAGGTGCTGATGAAGGTGGCCTTCCGCAATCCAGGCCTCAGCTTCACCAACGTCCTCAAATACTTGCCGCCAGACGCCAATCGGGACGCACTCAAGGCCCTTGTCGCACCCATTGTGGACAAGGTGAGCGAGATCAAGAGGGTTGAGGGCGATCGCGTAGACTAGGCCGCCCATTTCTTCTTTTCCCTTGTCGCTGCTAATCATGTTATGAAAACAGTCTGTTAGAGCTGCGACAAGTTATCTTGTAATATAACTTTATTTCTGTTATCAATTGCTATGTTATTTCCTCTACTAGATTCCTTCCTTTGTATGTTTTTACCCTACGCTTCTAGGGAACTTGTCGGCGCAGGCACCCGAGCCGCGAGCGCTGAGTGCGGAACGTCAGCAGCCTGCTGGCGGCACTGCTTCCGACAAGAAACCTTGTCGCGACTAGATGCAGCACACTTAAGTTGTTGAGCGGACTCGAAACAAAGTAAGGGCGCAACTAGTCACGAGTTGGTTCCTCCGCGCACAGGTTTTCCATACAAAGCAGGGTCGTTCGAGGAAGATAACTCAAAAATTTAAAAACTGATTGCTCAGACTTCGGCAACTTAGCTTTTTTGTCGTTTGCTTCCCGGCAAGGCAAAACTTTACTTGAACGACGCCTGGTCCATACCACAATCTTCTCCTTCCCCCCCGGCAAACTTGTGTGCGAGGGAACCTTCTTTTCCTTTGTTGAAAAGTAGAAAGAAGAGAAAATAATGATATGGAGCCCTTCGGCTCGTTATTGCTTACCGGATGTAGGTGCTGCACAAAGTGTCAGATAACGCATGCAAGAAAGAAACTAATGCATGAAATGGACAAGTTGTGCGGAGCACATGAGGTTTTACTTATGCACGGGATCTGCGCCCGGCTTTGTACAAAGGATTACATGCAACAGCGGCAGGACTTGTACAAAAGGTGGTTGCCGGAACGGGTTCCGGCAACCGCGTCCTACGAGAAAAACTAAAGAAGATGTTCTATGTTCCAGGAGTTGCTCACCGGAATGCCATCTTCGGTCTCAAGGCGGACAGCGCCGGGCCTTGTGACTCGTTTCACCCGATAAGGGCCTTCCCACTTCGGCATCAACTTGTTGGAATTCTTGGCGGACTGAACGCACTGAAGAGCAAGGTCGCCTTCCTCGAAGCTTCTGGCCTTAACTTTGCGGCTATGGTAGGAGCGCAAAGCTTGCTGGTATCGAGCAGCTCGTACAGTAGCCTGAAGACGATCTTCCTCAAGGAGCAGCGCATCGTCTTGTCGCAGCTGTTCTTGCTCAAGCTCATCATAAGCGAGCACTCGAGGCGATCCGTATACGAGTTCCGTGGGGAGAACTGTCTCTGCTCCATAGACTAGAGCGAAAGGCGTCTGGCCAGTGGCTCGATTTGGCGTCGTACTGATCGACCAAAGAGCCACCAGCAGCTCCTCGATCCAGTTTCTTCCGCACTTGCGCAGCCTGTCGAAAGTTCTGGTCTTGAGCCCGCGCAGCACTTCAGCATTTGCCCTCTTTGCTTGACCGCTGCTTCTCGGATGAGCAACAGAAGCGAAGCTGACCTTGGCGCCAAGGTCTTGGACGTACTGCATGAAGGTGCGGCTCGTGAATTGGGTGCCGTTGTCGGTGATGATCCTGTTAGGGATCCCGAAACGGCAAACAATTGACCTGAAGAACTTGACTGCTGACTGTGCTGTCACCTTCCTCATTGGCTGCACCTCCGGCCACTTTGTGAACTTGTCGATTGCGACGTACAAGTACTCAAAGCCCCCGATAGCTCGGGGGAAAGGGCCGAGGATATCGAGCCCCTAGACCGAAAATGGCCAGGATAAAGGGATCGTCTGGAGAGCTTGAGCTGGCTGGTGTATCTGTTTGGAGTGGAACTGGCACGCTTCACACTTGGTTACTTGTGCAGTTGCATCCTGGAGGGCTGTCGGCCAAAAGAAACCTTGCCGGAAAGCTTTGCCGGCAAGTGCTCTCGCGCCAATGTGGTGGCCACATATGCCTCCATGTATCTCTGCCAACAGCTTTTGTCCATCTTCCCGGCAAATACACTTCAATTTCACACCGTTGAGTCTTCTTCTGTACAGTATGCTATCGACAAACTGGTACATACTTGACTGCCGGGCTACTTTTTCCGCTTCTTCTTGCTCTTCGGGAATATCTCCTGTCTGAAGGAAATGGACGATCTGCTGTGCCCATGCTGGAGCTTGTGGCTCGACAACAAGGACTAAAGGCGCACCTGCTGCTGCGGGAACATCCGCTTCTACGGCAAGGACTTGCGGCCCTGCCGGAGCTTGATGTTCCCCGGCAAGCTTGCCGGAGCAAAACTTGTCGGGAGCATCTGCTTCAACGGAACAAACCATAAGGCTTGCCGGAGCAGACTGCCCCTCAGCATCCTGGGTGTTGATCTTGGGAAATTTCTTGGCGGCGGCTTCGGGGAGCTCTGCCGGAAAGTAGCCACCAGAAACCAACTTCCTCTTCTTGCTTTGTCCAGTTGATGGTGTTACGTATGGTTGAGTCAACTTGAGCATAAAGATCCCTGGTTCCACAGGTGACTTTAGTGCGGCGCACTTTGACAGGCCATCAGCAATGTCATTCTGAGCTCTTGGGATATGCTCCATCTATAGGCCGTCAAAGTGATCTTCTAGCTTCCTCACTTCATCGACATATGCTTCCATCAATGGACTCTAGTAGTTCTTGTTCACTTGGAGGACGACAAGCTGTGAGTCACCCCTGACAATGAGCTTCTTGATCCCAAGGTCTGCTGCAATTCTAAGACCGGCAAGCAATCCTTCATACTCTGTAGTATTGTTGGTTGCTTGCTCCTTGGGAAAGTGCATCTGGACTACGTACTTGAGGTGCTCTCCGGTGGGCGCGACAAGCAGCACGCCCGCACCGGTGCCTTGCAGCGAGAAGGCACCATCAAAGTACATCAGCCACTCTTTGCTTGCCTCTTTGACGGGGATGCTCGTCTCTAGAATTTCTTCATCTGGTGTTGGCGTCCATTCTGCTATGAACTCTGCCAATGCTCTGCTTTGGATACTTGAAGTGCTCTCAAATTTGAGGCCAAAGCTTGACAGTTCCAGCGCCCACTCGACAATCCTGCCTGTCGCTTCTGGATTTTGCAGTATCCTCTTCAGCGGAAAGCGAGTGACGACTGTGATCTCATGTGCTTGGAAGTAATGGCGCAGCTTTCTCGAGGCCATGAGGAGGCCCAAAAGCAACTTCTGTACACCAGAGTACCTTGATCTAGCCCCCTGTAGAAGGGAACTGACAAAGTAAACTGGACGCTGCACCATTCTCTTCTGCATCTTATCATGCTCCTGCGCAGATCCATCTCTATCGGGACCAGAGCTTGTCGGCGAAGCCCCCTGCTTGTCGCTGGATGCATCTGCCGTGGTTGCTGGCTCATCATCTGCCTTCCTCTCCACCACTAACGCAGCACTAACCACTTGATTGGTTGCCGCAATATACAGCAGCAACTTCTCTTGCGGCTTAGGTGCGACAAGTGTTGGAATGGAGGACAGGTATCTCTTTAAGCCTTGCAGCGCAGCCTCCGCCTCCGGAGTCCATTTTATTGGACTTGCCTTTTTCAAAATTTTGAAAAATGGCAGGGCGCGCTCAGCAGATCTAGAGATAAACCTGCTGAGAGCAGCCACACAACCGGCAAGCCTTCGTACATCATTGACGCGCTTCGGTGCTTCGATCTGCTCAATGGCCTTGATCTTGTCGGGATTGGCTTCAATTCCCCGCTGAGACACGAAGAACCCGAGAAGCTTGCCGGAAGGGACTCCAAACACGCACTTCTCGGGGTTAAGCTTGAGGTTGATCTTACGCAGATTTGCAAATGTCTTGTCTAAATCTTGAATCAGGGTCACCCTGTTCTTGCTCTTGACCACTATGTCATCCATGTAGGCTTCCACATTTCCGTGCATCTGTGGCTCAAAAGCGTGGTGGACTACCCTTGCAAATGTTGAACCAGCATTCTTCAAACCGAAAGGCATCCGTACGAAGCAGTACGTGCCACACGGGGTGATAAATGCGGTTTTCTCTTCATCCTCTTCTGCCATGAAGATCTGATGGTATCCTGAGTATGCATCAAGAAATGAAAGCAAATCACATCCGGCTGTGGAGTCAACAATCTGGTCAATGCGCGGCAAGGGAAATGGGTCTTTGGGACAAGCTTTATTAACATCAGTGAAGTCAATACAAAGCCTCCATTTCCCGTTAGCCTTGCGCACGACAACAAGATTGGCCAACCACGTGGGATGGAGCACTCCTCTGACAAGGCCTGCTGCTTCCAGCTTCTTGATTTCTTCTGCGATGAATTCTTGGCGCTCCACTGCCTGTTTCCTGACTTTCTGCTTGACGGGCCGCGCATGAGGACAGACGGCAAGGTGGTGCTCAATTACTTTCCTGGGAACACCGGGGATATCAGACGGTTGCCACGCAAACACGTCGACATTCGCCCGCAGGAAAGCAACGAGCGCGCTTTCCTATTTGGGGTCAAGAGTGGCGCTGATGGTGAAGGTACCACCAGTGCCGTCCTCCTTGGCGGACACCTTCTTGGTCTCAGGTGGAACTGTCATTGCCTTCTTACACTTGCCGGTGGAGCTCGATGGTGCGTCCTCGACAGTAGCGCAGCACTCCGAAGAGGTGCGCTTGCCGGAGTGGGCATCAGAGCCCTTGCCGGACTTAGTTTTCCTCTTCCCCCCGGGAGCTTCAGCGGCAAGTGTCTTGTGTTCTGCTGTGGCTGCTGCTTCCCGGTAGATCTTGTCGGCACAGATAAGAGCATCCTTCTTGTCGCCAGGGACAGAGATGACACTTATCGGGCCTAGCATTTTCAGCACGTTGTACGCATAGTGAGAGGTTGCCATGAACTTGGCGAGTGCCGGACGGCCAAGGATTCCATTGTAAGGTAATGGAAAGTCAGCAACATCAAACATGACCCTCTCAGTCCTGAAGTTCAGCTCGCTGCCAAATGTTACCGGCAACGTGATCTTTCCCTTCAGCTTGCTCCTTCCCGGGTTGATTCCTTGAAATGTACCGGTCTCTTCGAGCTCGGTGTCAGGGATCTGGAGTTTCTGGAGCACCGCGGAGGAGATCAGGTTCAAGCCGGCCCCGCCGTCAACTAGCATCTTAGTGACCTTGAGGTTGCGGATTGTTGGTGAAACCAACATCGGCAAGCACCCGACCGCAGTTATGCGATCAGGGTGGTCCTCAATATCAAAGATGATAGGCGTGCTGGACCATTTCAGAGGCTTGCGTGACTCGACGGGTGGTTCTGCTGCATTAACTTCCCGCACCCACTGCTTGAGCTGACGGTGCGAGGTATCCAGAGAAGCACCACCATCAACGCACAGGACCTCTGTGGCTTTCTGGAACTCCTGCTCATCAGTCTCCTCATCATCCATGTCTTCATTGTCGTCGTCATCTTCATCCTTGTCGCGGCCGCGAGGAGGTCTGTCTCCTTACCGCTGCTTGTCCTTGCCGCGGCGTCCTCCTCGGCCGGGACGTTTCTTGCCGGATCCCCCAGCACCTTCCTGGGCCTTCTCCTTGTCGTGCCGCTCGTATTCAGCTTTCTGTTGCTCAACAAGCTGCTCGACTTTTCTGCAGCTCTGGAGATCATGGCCCTTGGTTCGGTGGATCTTGCAATACTGCTTGTTGGTGCCGTCCTCCTTGTCGGCGACCGCCACCTCCACGGCAACCTCCTTGCCGGAGTCACCAGCTTTGGCTTTCTTGGCGCCACCACCGTTTCCGGACTGCTCAACAACTAGCACCTCTTTACCTTTCCTCTTCCTGTTGTTCCGCCGCCGGTTTTTCCTTGCCAGGGCAGCATCTTCACTGTCAGATCCTCCCGCTCCTACATTCTCTCCGGGGAGTCTCCTCCCTTCCTCAGCACGTGCACACTTGTCGGCCAGTGCATATAACTCACTGACGTCCCTGATCTTGCACATCGCCATTTCCTCCCGCATCCTGCGGTTTCACACGTTCTGATGGAACGCGCTGATCACCGCAGCAGGGTGGACGTCTGGGATGTTGTGCTGCACACTGCTGAATCTCTGAATGTACTTGCGCAGGGGCTCTCCTTCCTTCTGGGCGAGCAGATGAAGACCACTCTCCTGGCCATGAGGCTTGTGTCCGCCTGTGAAGGCGCCGACAAACTGATGGCACAGATCAGCCCAAGAGGATATGGAGTTGTCCGGCAAGTGCATGAGCCAGGATCTGACGTTGGGCTTGAGCACCAGCGGGAAGTAGTTGGCAAGGATCTTGTCATCCCGTCCCTCGGCAGCCTGCACCGCAATGGTGTAGATGCTGAGGAACTCCGACGGATGCGTCTTGCCGTCGTACTTCTCCGGTACGTCTGGCTTGAAGTTCTTCGTGCTGGGCCACTGGACTTGCCGCAGCTCACGAGTGAACGCAGGGCAACCTACCGCGTACGGCAGATCGCCTGGTTCCCCTGGCGCATGCGTCTCAATAGAGGGCCCAGCGCGCTTGTCGGATTGACATCGCGCTTCTCTTCGGCGCTCGATGCGAGTTCGAGCGTCTTCTTTTTGTCGATCATGAAGAACTTGGTGCTGATCGCGACGAGCTCGTGGATCCGACGATGTGGTGGAGTCGCTGTCGAGGTGGATCCGGCGAGTCGGCGATCTTGGCCTTCGGGGTGGTGATTGCATGGTAGTTGCACCTCCACCTGTTTCGTCACCACCGGCTCGCGCCCGGCAACCCTGCCGCGGCGGCGACGCGCTCGGCCGCCGTGGAGTGTCGCCGTTGGCGTAGCCGATGAGACTCTGAATGGTGGCCCTCCATTCGTCGATCTTGTCCGACGTCGGGGGGTAATCTAGGAGCAGTTGAGCTCGCGCCAAAGCTTCTGCTAGAGTGGTGGGTGGTAGTGGCGGACGGCGCGAGGAGCGGGACGTGCTCGGACTTCTAACTATGTTAGAAGGAGGAGTATCCCGTCCAGGCGACCGTGCCCCGCTCGTGCCAGCACGCTGGCGTGCATGCTGGTCTTGAGCGCCCCGAGATCCACCAGCTTGGTCTTGGCCCATCATGCGTATGGCACTGCGAGTGCCATGACGCTGTTGGTCTTGCGCCTCCTGAGAGTGGCACGGAACATGTATAGTCGCCGAGGTTTGTGCATCCTTGTCCTTGGACCTGGCAGCATCATAAGCTTCCTCGTCGACGTCCATTCTTCCGCTGGCGTCCATTCCACCACCCGTTTGCTCCAACGGTGGCGGAAGTGACGTGGACGGAGCGGCTGCCGCCGAAGTCTTCTTCTTCGATGGCATGTTGATGAAGGGAATGAAGATCTAGCTCGTGTGAACGCCGGATCAGGTTCACACAATCTCGACGCCCCCTACCTGGCGTGCCAAAGATGTCGGGGAAACTGATCCACGAACACCTATGGGGCCGGCGGACCGAGCCCCTTTCGGTTCGGCGGGGGGCGGAGATCGCACGAAGAGCAGATCGAGGCGAAGCACACGAGCGGTTTACCCAGCTTCGGAGCTCTACGGAGAGATAACACTCCTACTGCTGCTTGTTTGATTATCTTGTGTTCTTGCTCCAGAGAGAGAGCGTAGTGTTTTTCTGGGTTCCGCACCAGTTGAACCCCGCTACGTTGCGCATGGGCCTCCTTTTATACGCTAAAGGGGTCACCGACAGGTGGCAATGCAGAGAAGGGTACAAATGTAAAAAGTGAGGTGGTTGGTACAGTTACTTGTACAGTGCACCCTACTTAACCCTGACGGCAGGGGACAAGGGCATTAAATGTCCGTCTGAGTCGCCCAAACAGTGCAGAAAAGGACCGTTAGGGGCGCCACCGTTCGCCACGATGGCGATCTTGTCAGCTTCGCATGCCACTGCGCACCGCTGGCTGCACAGCCTCCCGCCACGCGCGCCTGGAGAGGCCCCCAGAGCGACACATTGGTGGATGTGCTGGAGCGTGGGCACAGAGTGGCCTCCTGCCGCGGCAAGTGCCTTGCCGCTGCTGTCATCTTGTCGGGTCCGGAAGCTTGTCGCTCACCGGGCCTCGAGGTACCTTGGTTGGTCTTCCCGGCAAGCTCCTCTTGCCGGGGCCTTGTTGCCTTGCCGGAGCGCGTGGCGCGTCGCGGCAAGTTCCTTGGAGTGCCTTGGTTGGCCTTCCCGGCAAGCTCCTCTTGCCGGGGCCTTGTCTCCTGAGCTTAAATACTTTGTTCTTGAATGGCTCCAAGGGAACCACGGAGGATCTTGGCGTTCGCCCAGCAAGCCTTGCCGTGGGGTGCTGCAACTACCCGTGCACAAGTTCGGGGTACTAGGGTACCCCTATTCTAGTACATCGACATTTTGTGACGTATTTTTTCATTTGTAATTTCCTCATCCATTCGTCAAGTGTTACACAAATGGTATTTCTTTTGTATAAACTTCTCTCATAATATTTTTTTAACTTTCTCCGACGGAGGACTTCAACTTATATCAACAAACTTTTAGTCTTTGCTTTTTTTATTCTTTTTAATACCAAATGCACACCGTGCAGTACGTGAACTTCTGGCAGTTATCAAGCTGAACTTCTCTCGGGTACGTGAAAATATGTGAGTTTTTTATGAATATTAATCTGAATTTCTTATTCTTTTTTATGAAATTTTGAAGCGCTCTATTTTTAAAAGTTGAACTTCTTGTTATTTAATTTTTTAACTTCTTGTTTCCATTCTTTAATAACGAGGAAAATCTGAGTTTTCTATAATCATCGAACCTCTCCATATTTTTAATTTGGACTTCTTGGTTTTATTTCTTAATCTTTTTAATAAAATTTGAAGCATTATATTTTTAAAAGTTGAACCTCTAGTTTTTTATTTTTGAACTTCTTGTTTCCATTCTTTAATTACGAGGAAAATCTGAGTTTTCTATAATCATTGAACTTCTCCATCTTTTTAATATGGACTTCGTGGTTTATTTCTTAATCTTTTTTTATGAAATTTTGAAGCGTTATATTTTTAAAAGTTGAACTTCTTGTTTTTTATTTTTGAACTTCTTGTTTCCATTATTTAATTACGAGGAAAATCTTAGTTTTCTATAATCATCGAACTTCTTCACCTTTTTAATATGGAATTCCTAGTTTTATTTCTTAAATCTTTTTTATGAAAGTTTGAAGCGCTCTATTATTAAAAGTTGAACTTCTTGTTTTTTTAGAAACGAGGAAATTTTGTTTTCTTATTAAAAAAGTTGAACGACTCAGTTATTTCATTTTGACCTTCTTGGGTTTTTTTAAGAATTTAGAAAAATATATTGTTACAACATCAAACATGTCTATTATTTTAATTTTTGTTTTAAAAAATACCAACAATAGATGGCTCACGAAATTTTTTATTTGCACTAATTTTACTATATGTGAACGCGTGTTTATTTTATAGTCGAACTTCTCACATGAAACCAAGGTTGTTTTGTACAAAGCATCTGTTGCCGGCTACATTGGTGAGACACAAACGTATAATTTTGTGTAGAAAAAGATTGGAGCCCAAAGCACTTTGTATCTCTCAAAAGAGTACGTCACTCACCTTTTCTCTCTCACAAAATGTTTCTGAAGTACATATACAGAAAGGAAACATGAACAATTTCCTTGATGTCTCTATCTGTCTATCCATGAAACACAAGCCTCATTAGAAACACACAAGAAGAATTAACATTTCAGAGCGGTGATGAATTCTGGAGAAGGAAACTTCTTTTTCCCATTCTTTTTTAAAGGACCCATGAAAACGAATCAACTTTTTTGCACCCAAAGGTACTACTGACCTTCAGACAAAAAGCCATTTAGAAACAATACATAAGTGGACATAGTATAACAACATGGAAGCGATATTTCTGGTATAGGAGAAAATTCGAAGCAGCAATGATGTGAACTTTTTTGTTCAAACTTAGTTGGGTTCACAACATGAACTTTAGACAAAATCTATACATATACATCACAGCATGCAAGCAACAAACCCAGCGCACACACAAATGCTAGCATGCACGCACACACCCATGCACGAATAGACGCATTAGCCCAAACCCCATGCTTTGCTCAGGGTGCACTGGCAGCGCGTTGGTGGACTAGCCGTAGAAGTTGTGAGGACGCAGGGCAGCCGCGGTGGTGAACAAGATGCAGAGTACAGGGAGAAGCTGGGTCGCGACGGAGCCCCATCCAAAACCAAGATGGCACTCCAGGCAGCGCTTTGACTCCATGGACAAGATGCTACAAGCAAGTAGTGCAAGTGATGAAAGACTCCGATGTAGCGAAGAGGTAGAAGTTCAGTTTCAGGTAGAACTTTAGATTCAGAGTTACTTCTCTTCCTCTGTGGGTGTTCGTAGTAGCAAAAAGTCAGAGAACATAGCCGCGAGAAGGAATGCAGATGTTGCTGCACCTTCAGTAGCCTACATGGCCTGGTGCGGCACCTTCGCTGGAACGTGAGAAGCAGCGGCAGGGGTTCCTAACCCGGCAGGTGATGGCTTGGCCCGTCGAGTAGGGGAAGAGTGGGATGTGGGTGCTCTGCAGCTGGGATGGCAGCAATGATGGCTGGACGCCGGCGCGCATGAGGTTGACGGCCCGTACTTTGCCAGCAGTGTGTGGGAGGGAGGGCGTTGCTGCGTTTGGAAGCAGAGGAGGTTGCCTCCGACGTGTATCCAGGGGACGGGAGGCCGCCGCCGCCATGGATCCAGGGGATGGAGCCGTCGTGGATCCAGGGGGACAGAGCCGCCGCCGCAGCCGTAGTTCCAGTTGGAGAGGCCGCCGGTGAAGCAAATATGCCCTAGAGGCAATAATAAAGTTATTATTTATTTCCTTATATCATGATAAATGTTTATTATTCATGCTAGAATTGTATTAACTGGAAACATAATACATGTGTGAATACATAGACAAACAGAGTGTCACTAGTATGCCTCTACTAGACTAGCTCGTTAATCAAAGATGGTTATGTTTCCTAACCATGAACAAAGAGTTGTTGTTTGATTAACGGGATCACATCATTAGGTGAATGATCTGATTGACATGACCCATTCCATTAGCTTAGCACCCGATCGTTTAGTATGTTGCTATTGCTTTCTTCATGACTTATACATGTTCCTATGACTATGAGATTATGCAACTCCCGTTTGCCGGAGGAACACTTTGTGTGCTACCAAATGTCACACCGTAACTGGGTGATTATAAAGGTGCTCTACAGGTATCTCCAAAGGTAGATGTTGGTTTGGCGTATTTCGAGATTAGGATTTGTCACTCCGATTGTCGGAGAGGTATCTCTGGGCCCTCTCAGTAATGCACATCACATAAGCCTTGCAAGCATTGCAACTAATGAGTTAGTTTTGAGATGATGTATTACGGAATGAGTAAAGAGAATTGTCGGTAACGAGATTGAACTAGGTATTGAGATACCGACGATCGAATCTCGGGCAAGTAACATACCGGTGACAAAGGGAACAACGTATGTTGTTATGCGGTCTGACCGATAAAAGATCTTCGTAGAATATGTAGGAGCCAATATGAGCATCCATGTTCCGCTATTGGTTATTGACCGGAGACGTGTCTCGGTCATGTCTACATTGTTCTCGAACCCATACGGTCCGCAGGCTTAAGGTTTCGATGATAGTTATATTACGAGTTTATGAGTTTTGATGTACCTAAGTTTGTTCGGAGTCCCGGATGTGATCACGGACATGACGAGGAGTCTCGAAATGGTCGAGACATAAAGATTGATATATTGGAAGCCTATATTTGGATATCGGAAGTGTTCCGGGTGAAATCGGGATTTTACCGGAGTATCGGGAGGTTACCGGAACCCCCCGGGAGGTATATGGGCCTTAGTGGGCTTTAGTGGAAGAGAGGAAAGGTGGCCAGGGCTGGGCTGCGCACCCCTCCCTCCCTAGTCCGAATAGGACAAGGAGAAGGGGCCGGCGCCCCCCTTCCTTCTCTCTCTCCTCTTTCCCCCCTCCCGAATCCTATTCCAACTAGGAAAGGGGGGGAATCCTACTCCCAGAGGGAGTATGACTCCTCCTGGCACGCCCTCCCTGGCCGGCCGCACCCCCCTTTGATCCTTTATATACAGAGGCAGGGGGCACCCCTAGACACACAAGTTGATCCATGTGATCATATCCTTAGCGGTGTGCGGTGCCCCCTTCCACCATAGTCCTCGATAATATTGTAGCGGTGCTTAGGCGAAGCCCTGCGACGGTAGTACATCAAGATTGTCACCACGACGTCGTGCTGACGGAACTCTTCCCCGACACTTTGCTGGATCAGAGTCCGGGGATCGTCATCGAGCTGAACGTGTGCTAGAACTCGGAGGTGTCGTAGTTTCGGTGCTTGATCGGTCGGGCCGTGAAGACGTACGACTACATCAACCACGTTGTGCTAACGCTTCCATTGTCGATCTACAAGGGTACATAGATCACAATCTCCACTCTTGTTTCTATGCATCACCATGATCTTGCGTGTGCGTAGGAAATTTTTGAAATTACTACGAAACCCAACAGTGGCATCCGAGCCTAGGTTTTATATGCTGATGTTATATGCACGAGTAGAACACAAGTGAGTTGTGGGCGATATAAGTCATACTGCTTACCAGCATGTCATACTTTGGTTCGGCGGTATTGTTGGACGAAGCGGCCCGGACCGACATTACGCGTACGCTTACGCGAGACCGGTTCTCCCGACGTGCTTTGCACAAAGGTGGCTAGCGGGTGACAGTTTCTCCAACTTTAGTTGAACTGGGTGTGGCTACGCCCGGTCCTTGCGAAGGTTAAAACAGCACCAACTTGACAAACTATCATTGTGGTTTTGATGCGTAGGTAAGATTGGTTCTTGCTTAAGCCCGTAGCAGCCACGTAAAACATGCAACAACAAAGTAGAGGACGTCTAACTTGTTTTTGCAGGGCATGTTGTGATGTGATATGGTCAAGACATGATGCTAAATTTTATTGTATGAGATGATCATGTTTTGTAACCAAGTTATCGGCAACTGGCAGGAGCCATATGGTTGTCGCTTTATTGTATGCAATGCAATCGCGTTGTAATGCTTTACTTTATCACTAAGCGGTAGCGATAGTCGTGGAAGCATAAGATTGGCGAGACGACAACGATGCTACGATGGAGATCAAGGTGTCGCGCCGGTGACGATGGTGATCACGACGGTGCTTCGAAGATGGAGATCACAAGCACAACATGATGATGGCCATATCATATCACTTATATTGATTGCATGTGATATTTATCTTTTATGCATCTTATCTTGCTTTGATTGACGGTAGCATTATAAGATGATCTCTCACTAATTATCAAGAAGTGTTCTCCCTGAGTATGCACCATTGCGAAAGTTCTTCGTGCTGAGACACCATGTGATGATCGGGTGTGATAGGCTCTACGTTCAAATACAACGGGTGCAAAACAGTTGCACACGCAAAATACTCAGGTTATACTTGACGAGCCAAGCATATACAGATATGGCCTCGGAACACGGAGACCGAAAGGTCGAGCGTGAATCATATAGTAGATATGATCAACATAGAGATGTTCACCAATGAAACTACTCCATCTCACGTGATGATCGGACATGGTTTAGTTGATTTGGATCACGTAATCACTTAGAGGATTAGAGGGATGTCTATCTAAGTGGGAGTTCTTTAAGTAATATGATTAATTGAACCTAAATTTATCATGAACTTAGTAACTGATAGTATCTTGCTTATTCATGTTTGATTGTAGATAGATGGCTTGTGCTGTTGTTCCGTTGAATTTTAATGCGTTCCTTGAGAAAGCAAAGTTGAAAGATGATGGTAGCAATTACACGGACTAGGTCCGTAACTTGAGGATTATCCTCATTGCTGCACAGAAGAATTACATCCTGGATGCACCGCTGGGTGCCAGGCCTGCTGTTAGAGCAACACTAGATGTTATGAACGTCTGGCAGAGCAAAGCTGATGACTACTCGATAGTTCAGTGTGCCATGCTTTACGGCTTAGAATCGGGACTTCAACGACGTTTTGAACGTCATGGAGCATATGAGATGTTCCAGGAGTTGAAGTTAATATTTCAAGCAAATGCCCGGATTGAGAGATATGAAGTCTCCAATAAGTTCTATAGCTGTAAGATGGAGGAGAACAGTTCTGTCAGTGAGCATATACTCAAAATGTCTGGGTATAATAATCACTTGATTCAATTGGGAGTTAATCTTCCAGATGATTGCGTCATTGACAGAATTCTCCAATCACTGCCACCAAGCTACAAGAGCTTCGTGATGAACTATAATATGCAAGGGATGAATAAGACTATTCCCGAGCTCTTCGCAATGCTGAAAGCTGCGGAGGTAGAAATCAATAAGGAGCATCAAGTGTTGATGGTCAACAAGACCACTAGTTTCAAGAAAAAGGGCAAAGGGAAGAAGAAGGGGAACTTCAAAAAGAAGAGCAAGCAAGTTGCTGCTCAAGAGAAGAAACCCAAACCTGGACCTAAGCCTGAAATTGAGTGCTTCTACTGCAAGCAGACTGGTCACTAGAAGCGGAACTACCTCAAGTATTTGGCGGATAAGAAGGATGGCAAGGTGAACAAAGGTATATGTGATATACATGTTATTTATGTGTACCTTACTAATGCTCGAAGTAGCACCTGGGTATTTGATACTGGTTCTGTTGCTAATATTTGCAACTCGAAACAGGGACTACGGATTAAGCGAAGATTGGCTAAGGACGAGGTGACGATGCGCGTGGGAAATGGTTCCAAAGTCGATGTGATCACAGTCGGCACGCTACCTCTACATCTACCTTCAGGATTAATATTAGACCTAAATAATTGTTATTTGGTGCTAGCGTTAAGCATGAACATTATATCTGGATCTTGTTTGATGCGAGACGGTTATTCATTTAAATCAGAGAATAATGGTTGTTCTATTTACATGAGTAATATCTTTTATGGTCATGCACCCTTAAAGAGTGGTCTATTCTTATTAAATCTCGATAGTAGTGACACACATATTCATAGTGTTGAAACCAAAAGATGCAATGTTGATAATGATAGTGCAACTTATTTGTGGCACTGCCGTTTAGGTCATATCGGTATAAAGCGCATGAAGAAATTCCATAATGATGGGCTTTTGGAACCACTTGATTATGAATCACTTGGTACTTGCAAACCGTGCCTTATGGGTAAGATGAAAAAAACACCGTTCTCCGGTACTATGGAGAGAGCAACAGATTTGTTGGAAATCATACATACAGATGTATGTGGACCGATGAATGTTGAGGCTCGTGGCGGATATCGTTATTTTCTCACCTTCACAGATGACTTAAGCAGATATGGGTATATCTACTTAATGAAACACAAGTCTGAAACGTTTGAAAAGTTCAAACAATTTCAGAGTGAAGTTGAAAATCATTGTAACAAGAAAATAAAATTCCTACGATCTGATCATGGAGGAGAATATTTGAGTTACGAGTTTGGTGTACATTTGAAACAATGTGGAATAGTTTCGCAACTCACGCCACCCGGAACACCACAGCGTAATGGTGTGTCCGAACGTTGTAATCGTACTTTACTAGATATGGTACGATCTATGATGTCTCTTACTGATTTACCGCTATCATTTTGGGGATACGCTCTAGAGACGGCCGCATTCACGTTAAATAGGGCACCATCAAAATCCGTTGAGACGACGCCTTATGAACTGTGGTTTGGCAAGAAACCAAAGTTGTCGTTTCTTAAAGTTTGGGGCTGCGATGCTTATGTGAAAAAGCTTCAACCTGATAAGCTCGAACCCAAATCGAAGAAATGTGTCTTCAGAGGATATCCAAAGGAAACTATTGGATACACCTTCTATCACAGATCCGAAGGCAAGACTTTTGTTGCTAAATTCGGAAACTTTCTGGAGAAGGAGTTTCTCTCAAAAGAAGTGAGTGGGAGGAAAGTAGAACTTGACGAGGTAACTGTAGCTACTCCCTTATTGGAAAGTAGTACATCACAGAAACCTGTTTCTGTGACACCTACACCAATTAGTGAGGAAGCTAATGATAATGATCATGAAACTTCAGAACAAGATACTACTGAACCTCATAGATCAACCAGAGTGAGATCCGCACCAGAGTGGTATGGTAACCCTGTTCTGGAAGTCATGCTACTAGATCATGATGAACCTACGAACTATGAAGAAGCGATGGTGAGCCCAGATTCCGCAAAATGGCATGAAGACATGAAATCTGAGATGGGATCCATGTATGAGAACAAAGTATGGACTTTGGTTGACTTGCCCACTGATCGGCAAGCAATTGAGAATAAACGGATCTTCAAGAAGAAGACTGACTCTGACGGTAATATTACTGTCTACAAAGCTCGACTTGTCGCAAAAGGTTTTCGGCAAGTTCAAGGGATTGACTACGATGAGACCTTCTCACCCGTAGTGATGCTTAAGTCTGTCCGAATCATGTTAGCAATTGCCGCATTTTATGATTACGAAATTTGGCAGATGGATGTCAAAACTGCATTCCTGAATGGATTTTTGGAAGAAGAGTTGTATATGATGCAACCAGAAGGTTTTGTCGATCCAAAGGGAGCTAACAAAGTGTGCAAGCTCCAGCGATCCATATATGGACTGGTGCAAGCCTCTCGGAGTTGGAATAAACGCTTTGATAGTGTGATCAAAGCATTTACAAGAAAGTGAGTGGGAGCTCTGTAGCATTTCTGATATTATATGTGGATGACATATTACTTGGTGAAGCTGCTTACATATTAGGCATTAAAATCTATAGAGATAGATCAAGACACTTAATTGGACTTTCACAAAGCACATACCTTGACAAAGTTTTGAAGAAGTTCAAAATGTATCAAGCAAAGAAAGGGTTCTTGCCTGTGTTACAAGGTATGAAGTTGAGTTAGACTCAATGCCCAACCACTGCAGAAGATAGAGAGAAAATGAAAGATGTTCCCTATGCTTCAGCCATAGGCTCTATCATGTATGCAATGCTGTGTACCAGACCTGATGTGTGCCTTGCTATAAGTCTAGCAGGGAGGTACCAAAGTAATCTAGGAGTGGATCACTGGACAGCGGTCAAGAACATCCTGAAATACCTGAAAAGGACTAAGGATATGTTTTTCGTTTATGGAGGTGACAAAGAGCTAATCGTAAATGGTTACGTCGATGCAGGCTTTGACACTGATCCGGATGATTCTAAATCGCAAACCGGATACGTGTTTACATTAAACGGTGGAGCTGTCAGTTGGTGCAGTTCTAAACAAAGCGTCGTGGCGGGATCTACGTGTGAAGCAGAATACATAGCTGCTTCGGAAGCAGCAAATGAAGGAGTCTGGATGAAGTTGTTCATATCCGATCTAGGTGTCATACCTAGTGCATCGGGTCCAATGAAAATCTTTTGTGACAATACTGGTGCGATTGCCTTGGCAAAGGAATCTAGATTTCACAAAAGAACCAAGCACATCAAGAGACGCTTCAATTCCATCCGGGATCTAGTCCAGGTGGGAGATATAGAGATTTGCAAGATACATACGGATCTGAATGTAGCAGACCCATTGACTAAGCCTCTTCCACGGGCAAAACATGATCAGCACCAAGGCTCCATGGGTGTTAGAATCATTACTGTGTAATCTAGATTATTGACTCTAGTGCAAGTGAGAGACTGAAGGAAATATGCCCTAGAGGCAATAATAAAGTTATTATTTATTTCCTTATATCATGATAAATGTTTATTATTCATGCTAGAATTGTATTAACGGGAAACATAATACATGTGTGAATGCATAGACAAACAGAGTGTCACTAGTATGCCTCCACTAGACTAGCTCCTTAATCAAAGATGGTTATGTTTCCTAACCATGAACAAAGAGTTGTTGTTTGATTAACAGGATCACATCATTAGGTGAATGATCTGATTGACATGACCCATTCCATTAGCTTAGCACCCGATCGTTTAGTATGTTGCTATTGCTTTCTTCATGACTTATACATGTTCCTATGACTATGAGATTATGCAACTCCCGTCTGCCGGAGGAACACTTTGTGTGCTACCAAACGTCACAACATAACTGGGTGATTATAAAGGTGCTCTACAGGTGTCTCCAAAGGTAGATGTTTGGTTGGCGTATTTCGAGATTAGGATTTGTCACTCCAATTGTCTGAGAGGTATCTCTGGGCCCTCTCAGTAATGCACATCACATAAGCCTTGCAAGCATTGCAACTAATGAGTTAGTTGTGAGATGATGTATTACGGAACGAGTAAAGAGACTTGCCGGTAACGCGATTGAACTAGGTATTGAGATACCGACGATCGAATCTCGGGCAAGTAACATACCGATGACAAAGGGAACAATGTATGTTGTTATGCGGTCTGACTGATAAAAGATCTTCGTAGAATATGTAGGAGCCAATATGAGCATCCATGTTCCGCTATTGGTTATTGACCGGAGACGTGTCTCGGTCATGTCTACATTGTTCTCGAACCCGCAGGGTCCGCACGCTTAAGGTTTCGATGACAGTTATATTATGAGTTTATGAGTTTTGATGTACCGAAGTTTGTTCGGAGTCCCGGATGTGATCACGGACATGACGAGGAGTCTCTAAATGGTCGATACATAAAGATTGATATATTGGAAGCCTATATTTGGATATCGGAAGTGTTCCGGGTGAAATCGGGATTTTACCGGAGTACTGGGAGGTTACCGGAACCCCCCGGGAGGTATATGGGCCTTAGTGGGCTTTAGTGGAAGAGAGGAGAGGTGGCCAGGGCTGGGCCGCGCGCCCCTCCCCCCTAGTCTGAATAGGACAAGGAGAAGGGGCCGGCGCCCCCCTTCATTCTCCCTCTCCTCTTTCCCCCCTCCCGAATCCTATTCCAACTAGGAAAGGGGGGGAATCCTACTCCCGGAGGGAGTAGGACTCCTCCTGGCGCGCCCTCCCTAGCCGGCCGCACCCCCCCTTTGATCCTTTATATACGGAGTCAGGGGGAACCCCTAGACACACAAGTTGATCCATGTGATCATATTCTTAGCCGTGTGCGGTGCCCCCTTCCACCATAGTCCTCGATAATATTGTAGCGGTGCTTAGGCGAAGCCCTGCGATGGTAGTACATCAAGATCGTCACCACGCCATCGTGCTGACGGAACTCTTCCCCGACACTTTGCTGGATCGGAGTCCGGGGATCGTCATCGAGCTAAACGTGTGCTAGAACTCGGAGGTGCCGTAGTTTCGGTGCTTGATCGGTCGGGCCATGAAGACGTACGACTACATCAACCACGTTGTGCTAATGCTTCCGTTGTCGATCTACAAGGGTACGTAGATCACACTCTCCCCTCTCGTTGCTATGCATCACCATGATCTTGCGTGTGCGTAGGAAATTTTTGAAATTACTACGAAACCCAACAACCGGCATAGCCGTGGATCGAGTGGAGGGAGGCGCCGTCGCGGAAGGGGATCGGGGGATGGCAGATGGAAGCACGGCGGGGACGGTGTGGGTGGCAACGGAGGTGCATCGGGTCAGGGTGGGCGGCGGGGCGCTGGGGCAGGTAGCGGCGGCGGGGCCCTGGGGCAGTTGACGGTGATGAAGATGGGGATCGGGGGAGAGTGTAGGCGTGGGGAGGTGGGGGTGGACGGTCGTGGGCTTTTTCTCCGCGTGCAGAGAAGTTCGGGAACACCTCCGCAGCTCCTATATAGGCGCGAACGTGATCAGAATAACTATTCTAATCCTGGGATTTATATATATATATATATATATATATATATATATATATCATTGGCATATCGCTCAGATCCCAGTTCACACTATCCGAATTAATTACCCGCGTCTTTCCACAAATGAATACCCCTCCCATGGTTGTTTCACAAACATACCCCGGCTTAACTTGCCAGGAGCTCGGTACGGGAACAAATGAGTTGCCAACAAAGTCCGAACAGCTTTTACAGCGTACTTCAGCGTCGCGAGTTTGGCCTTTTATGCATCAGCTCCGAATCATGTCTTGGGTCAATAGTTGTGTTGCCCGGCTCCTGTGCTTTCTATCCTACATTCCGCTCTATCAGCTAGGGTAGTAATGGGAGAACTATTGCGATTGTGCTACCGGTTCACCTGGTGACACACCTCAGTAGAGAAAGCCGAAAACTGACTGTCATGATGCGGCGAGAGCTGATCAACCACTCGATGACTTATCGGAGTCTCTAGCGATTCCTCCGTGTCACACGAAGGACCTCTTTTCCGGTCAATTATGTAAACGCATAATATGAATAAGCCGCATACATACTAGGCGCTATGTCGTAGACCCACCATAAAACTCCTATGGCTAAGTGAAAGTGTTAACACCCTATAGTCTGGTTGCCTGGTTCGCCGCATTGACACCTCCTTTACGGACCAAGACGTTGAGTCAAGAGTGATCACATGCTTTTTCGAACACCCCTGTACTTCCTACAAGGGGGATGAAGCCGATGACTGGAAATCTTTTAGATTATATTAAAATGGCCACACAAGAGGAATACAAGCTTTCGAGCAAACTAAAAAATAGATTCACTATTAAATTGTCTCATACAATTCTTATACACCTCACTCGAACATTATGTCTTTTGAGCATTCACCCTCTATCAAGCGGGCAACTACTAGGACGTCTTCAAAATAATGCTCTGGTTCGTGGCGGTCCCTGCCCTTGGGCGGACTCTTCACCACAACGTGGATGGCCTTCATATTCCCCCTGAATGTCTTGAGTTGGGGAAAAGCCATCCGTGCACCCTCGATGCACACCGATCCCTTCACAGCGTTGATACACGACACTGCGTCAACAAGCCACTGCACCAAGCCAAAGTAACTATTCGGAATAGGCTCAGTTGGCCATAAACGGATTATGACATTCTTCATAGCAGCACCGGGCATCCTATGAAGCTCGACCCACTAGGACATCTGCTCATTCAGCAATAGGGGGCGCTTCGAGGCGCCGAACTATGACTAGAAAAGCTTCTCCATTGCGTACCCCTCTCGCGCCTGATTATACTGCGCCGCATCGGAAGAACTCTTCGGCAAGTCCGAAAACTCGTCCGGAGAACTCCACAATCGGTTTAGTTGAGCATAGTTCGGATCGCCGAACTTAGCCTGTAGTAAAAATGGCTTACCAACCTCAATCTCCCCAGCTTGCCGGATCTCCTCACGGGCCACTCTGGATTCAGACCGCGCTCATCTTGCTTCTCGTAAAGCCTTTTCAATTTTAGTCGTTTTGGCTTCTTTCTCCTTCTCAAGGACCTCATAGTGGCTGGCAGCACTTTTTAGCTCAAGCGCCATCATGGATATCTTCTCCTTGTCTTGATGCCGAGCAGCCCATTCGGCTTCTATCTCAGTCGACGCCTTCTCGACAGCCGCATTACTACGCCGGGCCTGCTCCTTGGCCTGGGCTAGCTCCGCCCGAAGAATTTCAACGGTGGCAGCACCATCTGCAGCCAGGTATAACTTTCAGCGTCATGCTTATATCACAAAAATGTACGTACAGAGACTACTCCGAATACATACCTTGCAACTCGTCAGGGCGCATATTGATCAACGTAATGTCACTCCTAGTCACATCAAGCTTCTGTTGCAGTTCGGCAATATCTGTAGTCTGGGAAGTAGCTAGGGGGAAGCAGCCTGTGTTCAAACTTAATCAGTTTAGTCCTCCAAAATTTCTTCTTGATCCTCCATTCGCCTCCCATGGGAAGCCAACCCGAGTCTCAGGGGCTACTGTCTATTCACAAGTGTATTTTCTGAACAATAAACAATTGCACATGTTACATTACAAACCTCGAAGGCCTCTCAACAGGCTCGCAAAGGCCTCATTCAATCCGCTTTCGCGGATGGGACCTTTTCAACCACCGTACCCATCAAGGTACGATGTTCCTAAGAAACAAAGCCCGCCGCAGCATGTTCGTCAAGATATCCGGCGCCTCTAGGTCTCCGGAGGCAGCCGCAGGAGTACGGTCACCCTTTGAAGGGATCCGTTTATTTGTATCCGGCTGCATTCCGGACTGTTAGGGGTCTTCATTGTTGTTCCCCGGACCATGGGCCACCGAAGTATCACCTTCGTATAGCATCTTCGTCATCCCATGCATACTTGTTGATCGGGGGAGACCCTCCGCAACGACACCTCAAGATCGTCTTCCCTATTGGAAGGAGAGGCCGGTGGGGGCGTCTCGCTTTCCATCATCTCCAGGAGAAGGCCCCCTGAGGAAGAGGATTGTTGAAGGGGACTGCGCACTGGGCTGCAAAAATGTATACTTCAGGCATCATATGGAAAGAATGGGATATGTTTAGAACAACCATGTTCACTTACGATTGGGCCAGAGGCTCGTCCTCATCATGAGGTTGCACTTCAACATCGTCCAGGACCGGGCCGCCTCCCAGAGGCATCTTGCCTCGCTTAGGAGCCTCCTTCTCCCAATCTTCGGAGGCGGCCCTCTTCTTCTTGTGAGGGAAAGAGATAGTGGCCCCTTGTAACTTTTGTATTCGGATGAGGGGATTTTTATTCCTCTGGACACAAAGTCCGAGGTCCCTTGGGAATACAGGCCGTCCATGGTTCTCTTGTCCTCCGCCTCGTCCTCCTTCTCCGGCATCTGGTATGGCGCTGGGGCCAGCATCCTTGTTAGGATAGGATTCGCTGGACCCTCGGGCAGAGGGGCCGAACACATAATCAGTTCCGCATTCTTTATCCATCCCTGGAAAAAGATAGCCTGCTCAATATCATATTACTGTATGCATGACCGCAAGGTACTCGAGAGCCAAGTGCTTACTGGGGTATCAGGATGATTACAGTTGAGGCTAGCGTCCTCAATGGTATCCGGCCAATGTTTCCGCTTCCCGAAAAATAACTTCCACATCCCTTCGTGTGTGGCGCCGAAGAAGTGTTGGAGGGTGTATTGTCCTTCTGGATTAAACTCCCACATGCGGCGAGGCCTGCGCTGGCAGGGCAGGATTCGCCGGACTAACATCACTTGAATCACACTAACTAGATCGATATCTCTCTCGAGGAGGGTTCGGATGCGGCTTTGTAAAGTCCGCACTTCATCAACCGATCCCCAGTCCAGCACCTTGTTGACCCATGAAGCAAGCTATGACGGTGGGCCAGGACGGAAAGTGGGTGCAGCAACCCACTTAGTACTACGGGGCTCTGTAATTTAAAACCAATCCCGCTGCCAGTAATTGGAAGTCTCGGTAAAGGAACCTTTTGGCCACGGAGTGTTGGCGAGTTGGCTGATTGTAGCACTGCCGCACTCCGCCTGTTCCCCGTCGGCTATCTTCGGTTTCACACTAAAGGTCTTGAGGCATAAGCTGAAGTGTGGGGGGTTCGAAGGAAGGCCTCACATGTAATAATAAACACCAAGACATAGAGAATCGGGTCCGAGGCAAGGTCGTGAAAATCCAGTCTGTAATAAAACATTAGCCCCCGGACGAAGGGGTGAAGCGCAAACCCTAAGCCTCGGAGGAAGTGGGGGATGAACACAACCCTCTCGCCAGATCTGGGGGTCGAAATAACTTGTCCTTGAGCAGGAAGCCAGTGGTGGATCTCTGTGGTCAGATATCTGGCTGCCTGAAGTTTTGCAATATCCTCCTCTATAATGGAGGAAGCCACCCATCAACCTTGAGAGCTGGATCCGGACATGATGGGAAGGCTGAAAGCAATGGAGTCGAACCTTGGGTGCTGGAACTCGGGGTTGGGAAGGCTGAGGAGAAGTTTGGCATAAAAAAGACGACCCTTGGTTGCTTTATAAAGGCCTCCGATATTGAAGGCCTCCTCCTAAAGCCTGAGAACCTGCCTATTCCTAAGGAATCTTTCCCACGGGACGGTTGGTTTACCCATGCTCGTATTGATGAAAATCCCGCAATAAGGGGGCACGATCCCTGCTTCTACAAGACGTGCTAGTAAAAACCACGCCCCCAAAACGTGGAACAGCGGGACAGGAAACGGTTTGGAATAAAGGCCAGGAGGGCATGATGTCACATTATTAAAGTTGTCAGCAGATCGGATTCATAAAAGTCCTATACCTTCTACGGATGTGTGTTGTAGATCCGGACACGTTTGTTTCGTCTGGAGACTATTTTTTGGAGTTCAGAAGGAGGAACCCGCCTTGCAATGCCGAAGACAGCACTACGCGCCGGATACCTTGTCATTGAAGCCAGGTTCAGGGGCTACTGAGGGAGTCCTAGACTAAGGGGTCCTCGGGTGTCTGGCCTATTATCTATGGGCCGGACTGATGGGCTATGAAGACGTGAAGACCGAAGACTGCATCCGTGTCCGGATAGGACTCTCCTTGGCGTGGAAGGAAAGCTTGGCGAACAACTATGAAGATTCCATCTTATGAAACCGACTCTATGTAACCCAAGATCCTCCCGGTGTCTATATAAATCGGAGGTTTTAGTCTGAATATGATATCCACAATACCGTAGTCATACAAGCTAGACTTCTAGGGTTTAGCCATTACGATCTTGTGGTAGATAAACTCTTGTAATACTCATATTCATCAAGATCAATCAACCAGGAAGTAGGGTAATACCTCCATAGAGACGGCCCGAACCTGGGTAAACATCGTGTCCCTTGTCTCCTGTTACCATCGACCTTAGATGCACAGTTCGGGACCCCCTACCCGAGATCCGCCGGTTTTGACACCGACACCCGGGAAGCTGACCGCCGTCGCGAGGCCGCGGAGAAGCGCACGTGGGAGCTCCAAGCCTGGAGCACCTCCTTGGATTAGCAAGTGGAGGCGCGTGGATCCGCCCTTGCGTCGTTGAGGGGGACGCCCGCCGAAGAGGAAGAGGTCCGGATGCGCGAGGAGGCGTTGGCACTGGAAGTCGTGGGGCGTAGCCTTGAGCTTGAGAGACTCGAGACGAGGGAGCGTCAGGTTGCCCAAGCGGAAGACGCCGTTGGTGCGCACGAGGCCAGGGCTCAGGAGGAGGTCGATCGTCGGGTGGCCGAGGCTCACGCGGATCTTGAGGACAGGTACGACCTGAAGTTGGAGTTCGCGGAAGCTGAGGCTGCAGGTAGGAATGCTGCCCTGAAGTCCAGGTTAATCGAGATGGAGCGGCGCATGGAGGCCACCTCAACCGCCTTGGTCTCGGCGTAGGCCGCACTGGCCTCCGCCCGCGCCGAGCTGTTCCCTCTTCAGCAGCGGGTCGCTGACGCCGAGTCCGTTGTGCGGCAGAACAGGGAGGAAGTGCTTTAGTGGCGGATGCTGGAGCGCGTGCACACCCCCATGCTCCATGACCTCAGGAACAGGGCCAATATCGCCCTGGGCCACATCTGCAATGAGAATGCTCCTCATCCCCACACAAACCACTACGCTGGCCACCTCCGCCTCTTTACCGACGTGGTGACACGCCTGGAGAATCGTTCCGAGAGAGCTCGCCAACTTGTTGAAGAGAGGAGCTGTGGCCTGCTTGGGCGTGCATTCTTCCGCGTCTTCAGCCATCTCCAAAACAACAATCCCATCTTTGATTTTGATGCCGCCATTGCTCCTGTACCCGAGGCCATCCGGGGTGACCTGGCGCGATGGGTGGAAGACAATGTGGATGTGCTTGTCAGGGCCTTCACTTCCGATGACGATGCGGCGGTGGTTGCGCCGGACGAAGGCCACGTGGTCGACGATGGTGATGGAGGCACCGATGGAGGTGATGGTGATGCTAGCGACGGTGGCAGCGATGCCAGCGACGCATCTGAGGGCGGTCCGGGGGATGCAGCGAGCGACATGTGTTGGGGAACGTTGCAGAAAACAAAAATTTTCCTACGGTTTCACCAAGATCCATCTAGGAGTTCATCTAGCAACGAGTGATTAGATGCATCTACGTACCTTGTAGATCGCGAGCGGAAGCATTCAAAGAACGGGGATGAGGGAGTCGTACTCGACGTGATTCGAATCACCAAAGATCCTAGCACCGAACGGACAGCGCCTCCGCGTTCAACACACGTACGGAACAGACATGTCTCCTCCTTCTTGATCCAGCAAGGGGGGAGGAGAGGTTGAGGGAGATGGCTCCAGCAGCAGCACGACGGCGTGGTGGTGATGGAGCTGCAGTACTCCGGCAGGGCTTCACCAAGCACTATGGAGGAGGAGGGGATGTTGGAGAGGGAGAGGGAGGCACCAAAGATCAAGGTAAGAAGTCCTCCATCTCCCCCACTATATATAGGAGGGCCAAGGGGGGGCGCCGGCCCTAGGATATCTAATCTCCTAGGGGGGTGCGGCCAAGGGGGAGGAATCCCTCCTCCCCAAGGCACCTAGGAGGTGCCTTCCCCTCCTAGGACTCTTCCTCCCTTGAAACCCTAGGCGCATGGGCCTCTTGGGGCTGGTGCCCTTGGCCCATGTAGGCCAAGGCGCACTCCCTACAGCCCATGTGGCCCCCCGGGACAGGTGGACCCACCCGGTGGACCCCCGGGACCCTTCCGGTGGTCCCGGTACAATACCGGTGAACCCGAAACTTGTCCCGATGCCCGAAATAGCACTTCCTATATAAAATTCTTTACCTCCGGACCATTTCGGAACTCCTCGTGACGTCCGGGATCTCATCCGGGACTCCGAACAACATTCGGGTTACTGCATATACATATCCCTACAACCCTAGCGTCACCGAACCTTAAGTGTGTAGACCCTACGGGTTCAGGAGACATGTAGACATGACCGAGATCGCTCTCCGGTCAATAACCAACAGTGGGATCTGGATACCCATGTTGGCTCCCACATGCTCCTCGATGATTTCATCGGATGAACCACGATGTCGAGGATTCAAACAACCCCGTATACAATTCCCTTTGTCAATTGGTATGTTACTTGCCCGAGATCCGATCGTCGGTATCCCAATACCTCGTTCAATCTCGTTACCGGCAAGTCACTTTACTCGTGCCGTAATGCATGATCCCGTGACCAGACACTTGTTCACTTTGAGCTCATTATGATGATGCATTACCGAGTGGGCCCAGTGATACCTCTCCGTCATACGGAGTGACAAATCCCAGTCTTGATCCGTGTCAACCCAACAGACACTTTCGGAGATACCCGTAGTATACCTTTATAGTCACCCAGTTACGTTGTGACGTTTGGCACACCCAAAGCACTCCTACGGTATCCGGGAGTTACACGATCTCATGGTCTAAGGAAAAGATACTTGACATTGGAAAACTCTAGCAAACGAACTATACGATCTTGTGCTATGTTTAGGATTGGGTCTTGTTCATCACATCATTCTCCTAATGATGTGATCCCGTTATCAATGACATCCAATGTCCATAGTCAGGAAACCATGACTATCTGTTGATCAACGAGCTAGTCAACTAGAGGCTTACTAGGGACATGTTGGTGTCTATTATTCACACATGTATTACGATTTCCCGATAACACAATTATAGCATGAATAAAGACAATTATCATGAACAAGGAAATATAATAATAATGCTTTTATTATTGCCTCTAGGGCATATTTCCAACAGTCTCCCACTTGCACTAGAGTCAATAATCTAGTTACATTGTGATGAATCGAACACCCATGGAATTCTGGTGTTGATCATGTTTTGCTCTAGGGAGAGGTTTAGTCAACGGATCCGCTACATTCAGGTCCGTGTGTACTTTACAAATCTCTATGTCTCCATCTTGAGCATTTTCACGAATGGAGTTGAAGCGACGCTTGATGTGCCTTGTCTTCTTGTGAAAGCTGGGCTCCTTGGCAAGAGCAATAGCTCCAGTGTTGTCATAGAGGAGCTTGATCGGCCCCGACGCATTGGGTATGACTCCTAGGTCGGTGATGAACTCCTTCACCCAAATTGCTTCATGTGCTGCCTCTGAGGCTGCCATGTACTCCGCTTCACATGTAGATCCCGCCACGATGCTCTGCTTGCAACTGCACCAGCTTACTGCCCCACCATTCAAAATATACACGTATCCGGTTTGTGACTTAGAGTCATCCAGATCTGTGTCGAAGCTAGCATCGATGTAACCCTTTACAACGAGCTCTTTGTCACCTCCATAGATGAGAAACATTTCCTTAGTCCTATTCAGGTACTTCAGGATATTCTTGACCGCTGTCCAGTGTTCCTTGCCGGGATTACTTTGGTACCTTCCTAGCAAACTTACGGCAAGGTTTACATAAGGTCTGGTACACAACATGGCATACATAATAGAACCTATGGCTGAGGCATAGGGGATGACACTCATCTCTTCTATATCTTCTGTCGTGGTCGGACATTGAGCTGAGCTCAATTTCACACCTTGCAACACAGGCAAGAACCCCTTCTTAGACTGATCCATATTGAACTTCTTCAATATCTTATCAAGGTATGTGCTTTGTGAAAGACCTATGAGGCGTCTTGATCTATCTCTATAGATCTTGATGCCTAATATATATGCAGCTTCTCCAAGGTCCTTCATTGCAAAACTTTTATTCAAGTAGGCCTTAATGTTGTCCAAGAGTTCTATATCATTTCCCATCAAAAGTATGTCATCTACATATAATATGAGAAATGCTACAGAGCTCCCACTCACTTTCTTGTAAACACAGGCTTCTCCATAAGTCTGTGTAAACCCAAACGCTTTGATCATCTCATCAAAGCGAATGTTCCAACTCCGAGATGCTTGCACCAGCCCATAAATCGAGCGTTGGAGCTTGCACACCTTGTCAGCATTCTTAGGATCGACAAAACCTTCCGGCTGCATCATATACAATTCTTCCTTAAGGAAACCATTAAGGAATGCCATTTTGACGTCCATTTGCCATATTTCATAATCATAGAATGCGGCAATCACTAACATGATTCGGACGGACTTTAGCTTCGCTACCGGTGAGAAAGTCTCATTGTAGTAAACCCCTTGAACTTGTCGATAACCCTTAGCGACAAGCTGAGCTTTATAGATGGTCACATTACCATCTGCGTCTGTCTTCTTCTTAAAGATCCATTTATTTTCTATGGCTCGCCGCTCAATGGGCAAGTCAGTCAAAGTCCATACTTCGTTTTCATACATGGATCCTATCTCGGATTTCATGGCTTCTAGCCATTTGTCAGAATCCGGGCCCGCCATCGCTTCTTCATAGTTCGAAGGTTCACCGTTGTCTAACAACATGATTTCCAAGACAGGGTTGCCATACCACTCTCGTGCGGAACGTGTCCTTGTGGACCTTTGAATTTCAGTAGGAGCTTGATCAGAAGTATCTTGATCATCATCATTAACTTCCTCTCTTGTCGGTGCAGGCACCTCAGAAACATTTTCTTGAGTTGCGCCATTTTCTGGTTCAAGAGGTAATACTTCATCAAGGTCTACTTTCCTCCCACTTACTTCTTTCTAGAGAAACTCTTTCTCCAGAAAGGACCCATTCTTGGCAACAAAGATCTTTCCTTCGGATCTGAGGTAGAAGGTATACCCAGTAGTTTCTTTAGGGTATCCTATGAAGACGCATTTTTCTGACTTGGGTTCGAGCTTTTCAGGTTGAAGTTTCCTGACATAAGCATCGCATCCCCAAACCTTTAGAAACGACAGCTTTGGTTTCTTCCCAAACCATAATTCAAACGGTGTCGTCTCAACGGATTTTGACGGAGCCCTATTTCAAGTGAATGCGGCAGTCTCTAAAGCATAGCCCCAAAAAGATAACGGTAAATCGGCAAGAGACATCATAGATCGCACCATATCTAATAGAGTGCGATTACGACGTTCGGATACACCATTACGCTGAGGTGTTCCAGGCGGCGTGAGTTGTGAAACTATTCCACATTTTCTTAAGTGTGTGCCAAACTCGTGACTCAAGTATTCTCCTCCACGATCTGATCATAGGAACTTGATTTTCATGTCACGTTGATTCTCAACCTCACTCTGAAATTCCTTGAACTTTTCAAAGGTTTCAGACTTGTGTTTCATTAAGTAGACATGCCCATATCTACTTAAGTCATTACTGAGGGTGAGAACATAATGATAGCCACCGCGAGCCTCAACACTCATTGGACCGCACACATCAGTATGTATGATTTCCAATAAGTTGGTTGCTAGCTCCATTGTTCCTGAGAACGGAGTCTTGGTCATTTTACCCATGAGGCATGGTTCGCACGTGTCAAATGATTCGTAATCAAGAGACTCTAAAAGTCCATCAGCATGGAGCTTCTTCATGCGTTTGACACCTATGTGACCAAGGCGGCAGTGCCACAAGTATGTGGGACTATCATTATCAACCTTGCATCTTTTGGTACTCACACTATGAACATGTGTAGCATTACGCTCGAGATTCATTAAGAATAAACCATTCACCAACGGAGCATGACCATAAAACATATCTCTCATATAAATAGAACAACCATTATTCTCGGATTTAAATGAGTAGCCATCTCGTATTAAACGAGATCCTGATACAATATTCATGCTCAAACTTGGCACTAAATAACAATTATTGAGGTTTAAAACTAATCCCGTAGGTAAATGAAGAGGCAGCGTGCCAACGGCGATCACATCGACCTTGGAACCATTCCCGACGTGCATCGTCACCTCGTCCTTCGCCAGTCTCTGTTTATTCCGCAGCTCCTGTTTTGAGTTACAAATGTGAGCAACCGCACCGGTATCAAATACCCAAGAGCTACTACGAGTACTGGTAAGGTACACATCAATTACATGTATATCACATATACCTTTCGCTTTGCCGGCCTTCTTGTCTGCTAAGTATTTGGGGCAGTTCCGCTTCCGGTGACCACTCTCCTTGCAATAAAAGCACTCAGTCTCGGGCTTGGGTCCATTCTTTGGCTTCTTCCAGGCAGCTTGCTTGCTGGGCGCGGCAACTCCCTTGCCGTCCTTCTTGAAGTTATTTTTACCCTTGCCCTTCTTGAACTTAGTGGTTTTATTGACCATCAACACTTGATGTTCCTTCTTGACTTCTACCTCTGCTGATTTCAGCATAGCAAATACTTCAGGAATGGTCTTTTCCATCCCCTGCATATTGAAATTCATCACAAAGCTCTTGTAGCTCGGTGGAAGCGACTGAAGGATTCTGTCAATGACCGCGTCATCCGGGAGATTAACTCCCAACTGAGTCAAGTGGTTATGTAACCCAGACATAGTGAGTATGTGCTCACTGACAGAACTATTTTCCTCCATCTTACAGCTGAAGAATTTGTCGGAGACTTCATATCTCTCGACCCGGGCATGAGCTTGGAAAACCATTTTCAGCTCTTCGAACATCTCATATGCTCCGTGTCACTCAAAATGCTTTTGGAGCCCCGGCTCTAAGCTGTAAAGCATGCCGCACTGAACGAGGGAGTAGTCATCGGTACGTGCCTGCCAAGCGTTCATAACGTCTTGTTCTGCAGGGAGAACAGGTGCGTCACCTAGCGGTGCTTGTAGGACATAATCTTTCTTGGTAGCTATGAGGATGATCCTCAGGTTCCGGACCCAGTCCGTGTAGTTGCTGCCATCGTCTTTCAGCTTGGTTTTCTCTAGGAACGCGTTGAAGTTGAGGACTACGTTGGCCATTTGATCTACAAGACATATTGTAAAGATTTTAGACTAAGTTCATGATAATTAAGTTCATCTAATCAGATTATAAAGAACTCACACTTAGATAGACATCCCTCTTCTAGTCATCTAAGTATAACATGATCCGAGTTAGCTAGGCCGTGTCCGATCATCACGTGAGACGGACTAGTCAACGTCGGTGAACATCTTCATGTTGATCGTATCTTCTATACGACTCATGCTCGACCTTTCGGTCTTCTGTGTTCCAAGGCCATGTCTGTACACATGCTAGGCTCGTCAAGTCAACCTAAGTGTATTGCGTGTGTAAATCTGTCTTACACCCGTTGTATGTGAACGTTAGAATCTATCACACCCGATCATCACGTAGTGCTTCGAAACAACGAACTGTCGCAACGGTGCACAGTTAGGGGGAACACTTTCTTGAAATTATTATGAGGGATCATATTATTTACTACCGTCGTTCTAAGTAAACAAGATGCAATACATGATAAACATCACATGCAATCAAATAATAATAGTGACATGATATGGCCAATATCACATAGCTCCTTTGATCTCCATCTTGGGGCTCCATGATCATCTTGTCACCGGCATGACACCATGATCTCCATCATCATGATCTCCATCATCGTGTCTCCATGAAGTTGCTCGCCAACTATTACTTCTACTACTATGGCTAACGCGTTTAGCAATAAAGTAAAGTAATTTACATGGCGTTTCTCAATGACTCGCAGGTCATACAAAAAATAAAGACAACTCCTATGGCTCCTGCCGGTTGTCATACTCATCGACATGCAAGTCGTGATTCCTATTACAATAGCATGAACATCTCATACATCACATATAGATCATTCATCATTCATCACAACTTTCGCCATATCATATCACAAAGCACTTGCTGCAAAAACAAGTTAGACGTCCTCTAATTGTTGTTGCAAGTTTTACGTGGCTGAAGTAGGGTTCTAGAAAGAACGTTTTCTTACCTACGTGAAAGCCACAACGTGATTTGTCAACTTCTATTTACCCTTCATAAGCACCCTTTTCATCGAATCCGCTCCAACTAAAGTGGGAGAGACAGACACCCGCCAGCCACCTTATGCAACTAGTGCATGTTAGTCGGTGGAACCGGTCTCACGTAAGCGTACGTGTAAGGTTGGTCCGGGCCGCTTCATCCCACAATACCGTTGAAGCAAGATAAGACTAGTAGCGGCAAGAAAGTTGACAACATCAACGCCCACAACAAATTGTGTTCTACTCATGCAAGAGAACTACGCATAGACCTAGCTCTGATACCACTATTAGGGAATGTTGCAGAAAACAAAAATTTTCCTACGGTTTCACCAAGATCCATCTAGGAGTTCATCTAGCAACGAGTGATTAGATGCATCTACGTACCTTGTAGATCGCGAGCGGAAGCGTTCAAAGAACGGGGATGAGGGAGTCGTACTCGACGTGATTCGAATCACCGAAGATCCTAGCACTGAACGGACGGCACCTCCGCGTTCAACACACGTACGGAACAGCCACGTCTCCTCCTTCTTGATCCATCAAGGGGGGAGGAGAGGTTGAGGGAGATGGCTCCAGCAGCAGCACGACGGCGTGGTGGTGATGGAGCTGCAGTACTCTGGCAGGGCTTCGCCAAGCACTATGGAGGAGGAGGGGGTGTTGGAGAGGGAGAGGGAGGCACCAAAGATCAAGGTAAGAAGTCCTCCATCTCCCCCACTATATATAGGAGGGCCAAGGGGGGGGGCGGCCCTAGGAGATCTAATCTCCTAGGGGGGTGCGGCCAAGGGGGAGGAATCCCTCCTCCCCAAGGCACCTAGGAGGTGCCTTCCCCTCCTAGGACTCTTCCTCCCTTGAAACCCTAGGCGCATGGGCCTCTTGGGGCTGGTGCCCTTGGCCCATGTAGGCCAAGGCGCACCCCCTACAGCCCATGTGGCCCCCGGGACAGGTGGCCCCACCCGGTGGACCCCCGGGACCCTTCCGGTGGTCCCGGTACAATACCGGTGACCCCGAAACTTGTCCCGATGCCCGAAATAGCACTTCCTATATATAATTCTTTACCTCCGAACCATTCCGGAACTCCTCGTGACGTCCGGGATCTCATCCGGGACTCCGAACAACATTCGGGTTACTGCATATACATATCCCTACAACCCTAGCGTCACCGAACCTTAAGTGTGTAGACCCTACGGGTTCGGGAGACATGTAGACATGACCGAGATCGCTCCCTGGTCAATAACCAAAAGCGGGATCTGGATACCCATGTTGGTCCCACATGCTCCACGATGATCTCATCGGATGAACCATGATGTCGAGGATTCAAACAACCCTGTATACAATTCCCTTTGTCAATTGGTATGTTACTTGCCCGAGATCCGATCGTCGGTATCCCAATACCTCGTTCAATCTCGTTACCGGCAAGTCACTTTACTCGTGCCATAATGCATGATCCCATGACCAGACACTTGGTCACTTTGAGCTCATTATGATGATGCATTACCGAGTGGGCCCAGTGATACCTCTCCGTCATACGGAGTGACAAATCCCAGTCTTGATCCGTGTCAACCCAACAGACACTTTCGGAGATACCCGTAGTATACCTTTATAGTCACCCAGTTACGTTGTGACGTTTGGCACACCCAAAGCACTCCTACGGTATCCGGGAGTTACACGATCTCATGGTCTAAGGAAAAGATACTTGACATTGGAAAACTCTAGCAAACGAACTATACGATCTTGTGCTATGTTTAGGATTGGGTCTTGTCCATCACATCATTCTCCTAATGATGTGATCCCGTTATCAATGACATCCAATGTCCATAGTCAGGAAACCATGACTATCTGTTGATCAACGAGCTAGTGAACTAGAGGGTTACTAGGGACATGTTGGTGTCTATTGTTCACACATGTATTACGATTTCCGGATTACACAATTATAGCATGAATAAAGACAATTATCATGAACAAGGAAATATAATAATAATGCTTTTATTATTGCCTCTAGGGCATATTTCCAACAACATGTCCGACTGATCCCTTGTTTCCTAGCTGTTTACCCTGCATGCAAAAGCTCGGGCACGGCCCTAGAGGTTGTAAGAGCACTTTTTTAGGGGAAGCCCCTTATGTTAATATACTACTGCCGCTATCCTTTTAGGTCGAGTTGAATATGTGTCTTCATGAACTCATGTATCCTAGGGCAAGTTTGCTGTTGCGGTTTACCTTAGCCTGGACGAGCCCCAAACCGGCTCGTGAGGTTGTGAGTTTCTGGGAAGCTCCTGAGGAGCTTGTCGACACGCCCGAGGGGGGCGCATGATAAGCAAGTGCTAGCCATGGCGCGACATGTGCGTGGTGTGTGTACGCCATGCCTAGCCCTGCTCGTGAGGGGCCCACGAGGGGGGAGCAACATGTGCGAACTCCGAATTAAGACAGGAACCAGATAGCAAGAAATCGCTCGAACGAGAAAAGGCACCCCCGCGCGCATCAATGAAAATTCAACTTCAACTTAAATCGAAATCCAGAAGGCAGGGTTACAGAAAAGAGATCCAAAGAAAATGGCCGCGTCCGGCGCCTAGTCTAGTCTTCTTGTATTCTCACCAGCGCGGAGCTAAGTGCTGCCACTAGGATTTCAATGTCCATAAAGAGAGAGCATTACAGGTAACGTCTGTAATAAAGTGCTACAAATGATCATTAAATATACGAGTAAATGTCCGACCGTTGCTGTGCAGAACGGCTTTAGGTCTTCTTGTATGTCGAGTGGTCTTTTACATGGTCGAGTGGTTGAATAGTCAAGTGACTCAAAGAAGAAGTAGTCTCCGAGTGAATGGTAGGTCAAGTGGATTGCACTCGATGCCTTTATTGGGTCCACCTTGTTTACTCTTGAACTTCTTTGCTTCTAGGGCAAGGACTTGGAGTAGGACGTATAGGTCAAGCCTATTACCCTACCCCAGGTCTATGTCCTCATCATTAGCCCCCGAATGGATTGAGGTCCGAGTGAAAAGAAGGTTGAAGTTGATCTTGCCTTGACTCTTGCCTCTCTCAAGAATTCATCTCTGGATGGAGGCCAATGTTGGAACTTTTGGCTTCGTTTCAGTCGCCTTGATCGAATCATCAATTACCGATTGGTTTTTACAACATCGCATGTCGAGTGTCATCTTCGATGCAAAATCTTTGGCGTGATCAGTTGCCGAGGATCCCGAATTTTGCGGGATTCGAAATTTCGGTAGGAACATGTCGTGGTAAGCGGAGTGGATAAACAGGGCGTTTCGATTTTTCGCGCCACCTTTTTTGCCACGTATCCCGTGCGTGTCTGTTTGAGGGATTTGACAGGATCGCCCGGACCCACGCGTCAGCCACTCAGAAGTGGGCCTTTAAAAGCGGCGAGACCGAGCCGTCCGCACTGTGCGTGCCCATTCTCCTTCTTCTTCCTCTTGCTCCTTCACCCCATCCGGCTTCTCCGCTCTCGACGCCACCGCTCCGTCGCCATGGGGAAGGAGAGAACGGCGGCGCTCGAACGCGTGAAGAAGGCGATGGGGGCGGCGAAAAGCAGGAAGACGAATCGGGGGTCTTCATCGCGCTCGGGGCTGCCGTCGGGTTGGATCCAGGGAGATTGTATCCGATCTTCACATCGACGGGAGGACTTGGACGATATGGCCGAGTTAGGGCTGATCGTCCACGAGTCTGCGCGGCTGCCGGGGGGGAGACAGAACCGCGGCTACGACCGGGTGAGTGCGTTCTTCTCGCCACCCATGTCGACCGCGGCTTCTCGCTTCCTCCACACCCCTTTTTTCGGGGTTTCCTGAATTTCTTTGGGGCCCAACTCCATAATTTTACTCCCAACACCATCACGTATCTTTCCGCGTTTGTATCCATGTGGGAGAATTTCCTGGGGTGTCGACCACACTGGGGTCTTTTCAAGCACATCTTTACCATCCGCTCCCAAACAGTGAAGAAAGCCATCTCGAACGACGAAAAAACACATGTTATCCAGATGTGTGGGGATCTAGGTATTCAGAAGAGGAAAAGAAGTCTTTTCCCTCGATGACTCTTCCGGAGTTAGTCAGGGGTTGGCAGTCGACCTGGTTCTACTGCCAGGACATCATGACGCCAGGCTAGTCGACATGGCTTCCCCCTTTCTCTTTTGATCGTGTTCAAACTCCATCTTCCTTGAAAGTGACTGTCGCGGAGAAGGCGGAGACAGGCATGCTTGACAAGAGAGTGGTTCAGTTGATCAACCAAGGTGTCACTGGCATGGATCTACTAGAGGTGTTCCTCGGTCGGCGTATCTAACCACTCCAAGCTCGTGACCACTCCATGTGGATATACTCCGGGGCTGGTGACACTGGTCGAGTTCATCTGGAGGAGGTGATGGCCAAAACAGTGGCCAAGTGGCTGAGAGGTATCACCGGGAACAAGGACAACCCTAGGGGCACCAGGAGAGTCAACCCTTTCAGCGACAGAAACCAACCAGACAAGGTTTGGCCATTTCAACTGAGCTTTTAGTTATGTTTTCCAACTATTTGTTGACCCGACTGACTTGCAGTCGGCTCCTTGTTTTGTAGATTTACACGGAGATGTATTCAATGCCCAATGGTGAACAAGCTCTGGAGCAAGACCAAGAGGGCGAGGACAGTGCGGAGGAGAGCGGCGAGTAGGATTCACCAGCCGACTATAATGAAGATGAGAGCGATGAGTCGAGCGATGAGGAAGTGGCCGACTCACCGCCTCGTTCTAAACGTCGATCCAAGAAGCACCATGATCCCATGGGCAGGCGCGGTAAAGTTGTGGCATCGAGTGCTCCATCTCAAAAACGCGCTCGGTCTCCGACTCCAGAATTGGCTGAGAAGGTCACCAAGCAGCCCAAGGTCAATCCTTCGAAGGCTCGGAAGACCTTGCCTAGAATCAAGATGGACATTCTTGTTGCTTCTGGGTAAATGTTCTTCCTGTATTTTCTTGTTCTGACCGACTTTTTTGTTCTGACCGAGTGGATGATGAACCTTTACAGCCCGACCTCAGCTGCGACTGACATGGACATTAACAAGAATCCGGTCGACGAGGAAACCGACGACGCAGCTACCTCCAAAGCCAGTAAGTCTGCCCGATTTCAATTTATTTGGACGACTGTATTGTTTGTCATCTATCCGTACAACTTTCTCTATTTATTGCAGTTCCACGGGACGTTGTTGTGCTCCCGGATGATGAAGAAGAAGTACCGCTGAGGGGGAGGAGGAGGAAAGACAAGGAACTGGGTGGGAAAGTGCCTGAGGTCCAGGTTCTTCAGTCGACCGTGATGCCTGGGGCGGCAGTCGAGCAATCCGTAGATCCGGCTCGAACCAACATCACCTTTACTGTCCCGCTGTCGACTGGTTGTCCATCAGGATCGGCTGCTCAGACTTCTACTGCACCAATACAACTCCATGCTTCAGATCCTGCAGCTGCTTCGACTGCTCTACCAGCATCGCTTTTTACTGTGTATCAGACTTCGGACGACCCATCGACTGCTACCAAGGAAGCTCTTCTTCAGTTATATCTTGTGATGGGGCAAATGAAACTGGTGCATGATCACCCACTGGGGTGTGGCTGCTTTGAAATTGTATAAGTCACTTTGGATCGACTCAAGCTGAATCTTTGAACTAGTGGGGGCACTCTGAGTGCACCCACTAGGTGTAGTCCCCGAGACCATAGTTGACCGCGGGTAGTCGACTGTGGTCTGAGAATCTGAACTTTCTTTTTTACAACTCACGCTGGGTGGACCATGCCGAGTGGAATTAAAACCAGTGGGCACGCTAAGTGCACCCACTGGGTGTAGTCCCCGAGACCATAGTTGACTGCGGGTAGTCGACTGTGGTCTGAGAATCTGAACCTCTCTTTTTTTATGGTAGTCTTGGAGTAGCTATCGCAGTGCTGTCTTTCATTTCAGTCGACTAACAAGTCTTATGTGTTGGCCGCAGAAATCTTGTGATCTCGGTGCTCAACTCTCTACACAGAACCAGCAACAAATCAGCCTCAACCTTCATCTGGAATTGGCGAAAAAGAATCTCCAGACTGCTCGCGATGAAGTAGCTGCCATGGGAGGTAACCGATCATAAACTGTTTATCTTACAGTTGCTGGCACTTTTCCTTTCCGTTTTTTGAACCGAGTGACTCCACTCGAGCAGATGTACGTAGTGAAATCGGTCAACTCCAAGCCCGTCTGAAGAATGTTATTTCTTTAGAGAAAATGAAGCAGGCTTTGGAGAAGAAAGATCAGGATCTTGCTGCTGCACAGAAGGAAGCGCGAGAGAAAACTGCGCTTGCTGACAAGAAGCTTGCTTCGGTCGACAAGCTAGAAGAAGAGAATTCCAAACTGAAGACTGCTGTTTCTAATGCCAATCGGGAGGTCAAGCGACTGAAGAAGGACAAGGACAAGCTGACTGACAAGCTTGGGAGCCTCAAAGATAAGAAGGGCGAGCTGGAGTCTTATCTGGGCCAGCTTGCTGCAAAGCTGGTCTTAAACCTTGAAGGTACTGATGGTTGACTGACTTGTTTCTGTCGACTGTCAAGTCTAATTATATCGTCGACTCACCATTCACTCGACTGTGCTGAGTTTTGTCAAGACTTTGAAGTGGAAACTGGGAGGGTCGAGACTGGTCTTGACCCCATAAACTGTCTAGTCAAGGATGATGTTGCGATGAATGTGTTGTGGCTGGAATCTAGCATGGACAACGCGGTTACTTATCTTGCCTGCCTGAAATCGGTGATGACTCGGGTTGATACTGAACTCTGGCCTCACGCGGAACTGTCCCAAGATCTCGAGTCCCTGATGGCTCGACTGAATCGAATACCCGACCGAGTGCAAGAATGGAAGAAGTCATCCGCTCGTTGTGGCGCTAATGTCGCGTTGTCCCTGGTCCGAGTGCACTTCAAGGACATCAAAGAAGACAAGCTGGCGGAACTCAAGGTTGCTAACACCAAGAGACACACTTTCCAGTCCTTCATGGACACTTTCCTTGAAGCCGCCACTCGCATTGCAGACAGCATAGACCTTGATAGTTTCTGCGACCCAGCGAGTCCTACTCCTGATGCGTGACCAAAAAACATTATGCTCCACCTTTATTTGCCTCGGAATGCCGAGTGATTGTGTAACCGTTAAACTCCTTCGGGCTTGATGCTCGAATACTTTTGATCCGTCGTCTGGAACTTTTAGGATCTATCTGAACTTGGTTTATTTCTGAATATGCTTGTATTTGCCTTCGTCTGGAATTTTCTATTTGAGATCTAGCCCTGAAGTGGAGACTTAAATCGACCTGCGTCTCGTTGTCCCTGTAGACAGGAATAGAGAGCGTGTTGTATTTGTGGCGTAGCTCGGAGAAGAAGGTCGCGATCGACCTGCACCTCATCGCCCTTGCAGATAGGGATGGAGCATACGTTGTACTTGTGGTGCAGCTCCTAAGGAGAAGGTTGCAGTCGACCTGCACCTCGTCGTCCTTGTGGATGGGGATGGAGCGCATGTTGTATTTGTGGCGCAGCTCCAAACGAGAAGGTCGTAGTCGACCTGCACCTCGTCGTCCTTGCAGATGGGGATGGAGCGCATGTTGTATTTGTGGCGCAGCTCCAAAGGAGAAGGTTGTAGTCGACTTGCACCTCGTCGTCCTTGCGGATGGTGATGGAGCGCACGTTGTATTTGTGGCGTAGTTCCGAATGAGAAGGTTGCAGTTGACCTGCACCTCATCATCCTTGCGGATGGTGATAGAGCGCACATTATATTTGTGGCGCAGTTCCGAAGGAGAAGGTTGCAGTCAACCTGCACCTCGTCGTCCTTGCGGATAAGGACGGACTTTAAACCTTAGGCAAGTACTGGACTACAGCTAAACCCCCGACTGAGAGGGTCGCCCACCACTTGGTACGATTTTTTAAACTTAGGCGAGTACTGTACTGCAGCTAAGCCTCCGAGTGGGAGGGTTGCTCACCACTCGGTAGGATTTTACAAACTTAGGCGAGTACTGGACTGCAGCTAAGCCCCCGAGTGGGAGGGTTGCTCACCACTCGGTAGGATTTTACAAACTTAGGCGAGTACTGGACTACAGCTAAGCCCCCGAGTGGGAGGGTTGCTCACCACTCGGTAGGATTTTACAAACTTAGGCAAGTACTAGACAGCAGCTAAGCCCCCGAGTGGGAGGGTTGCTCACCACTCGATAGGATTTTACAAACTTAGGCGAGTATTGGACTGCAGCTAAGCCACCGAGTGGGAGGTTTGCTCACCACTCGGTAGGATTTTTACAAACTTAGGCGAGTACTGGACTGCAGCTAAGCCCCCGAGTGGGAGGGTTGCTCACCACTCGGTAGGATTTTACAAACTTAGGCGAGTACTGGACTACAGCTAAGCCCCCGAGTGGGAGGGTTGCTCACCACTCGGTAGGATTTTACAAACTTAGGCGAGTACTAGACAGCAGCTAAGCCCCCGAGTGGGAGGGTTGCTCACCACTCGATAGGATTTTACAAACTTAGGCGAGTATTGGACTGCAGCTAAGCCACCGAGTGGGAGGTTTGCTCACCACTCGGTAGGATTTTTTAAACTTAGGCGAGTACTGGAGTGCAGCTAAGCCCCTGAGTGGGAGGATTGCTCACCACTCGGTAGGATTTTACAAACTTAGGCGAGTACTGGAGTGCAGCTAAGCCCCCGAGTGGGAGGGTTGCTCACCAGTCGGTAGGATTTTCTTTTAAACTTAGGCGAAACGGATTCGCAGCTAAGTCACCCACCAGGGGATTTCAGATGCAAATAAAAGCAAAAACAATCTTTTAAGAGGGCTGTAAAGCTCTTGTCTTTGATAAGCAAATTACAAAGGTATTTCTTATTACATTTTATTCGAATGAGTACTTAAGTGTAAAAGGGGCGAAGCAACTCCACATTCCAAGCCCGTGGCTCGTCCTTCTTATGCTCGACATTGTAAAGGTGGTATGCTCTGTTGTGGAGCACTCTGGTGACAATGAAGGGGCCTTCCCAAGCTGGAGCGAGCTTGTGTGGTTTCTGCTGATCCACTCGAAGAACCAAGTCTCCCTCTTGAAAGGCTCAACCTTTCACATTTCTGGCGTGGAATCGATGCAAGTCTTGCTGATAAATGGTCGACCGGATCAAGGCCATCTCTCTTTCTTCCTCTAGGAGGTCGACTGCATCCTGCCGAGTTTGTTCTACTTCATCTTCAGAGAAGAGCTTGACTCGTGGTGCATTATGAAGCAAGTCACTTGGTAGAATAGCTTCAGCTCCATAGACCAAGAAGAATGGAGTTCGGCCAGTCGACCAATTGGGAGTTGTCCTCAATCCCCAAAGAACTGATGGAAGTTCATCAACCCAGGCGCCCGCTGCATGCTTGAGGTCTCGCATCAGTCGGGGTTTCAATCCTTTGAGAATCAGGCCATTTGCTCTCTCTGCTTGTCCATTCGACTAGGGATGGGCGACTGAAGCATAGTCGACTCGTGTGCCTTGGGAGGCGCAGAAGGCTCTGAACTCATCTGAATCGAAGTTCGATCCATTATCAGTGATGATGCTGTGTGGAACTCCGTATCTGAACGTCAATTCTCTGATGAAGCTGACGGCAGTACTAGCTTCCAGATTCTTGATAGGCTTGGCTTCAATCCACTTGGTGAACTTGTCGACTGCTACAAGCACGTGAGTGAAGCTGCTCCTACCAGTCCTCAGCGGTCCAACCATATCTAATCCCCAAACGGCAAAGGGCCAGATGAGTGGAATGGTCTTTAGGGCTGACGAGGTTTGTGGGACATATTGGAGTAAAACTGGCAGCCTTCACATCTGTCGACTATATCTTTCGCCATTTCATTTGCTCGTGGCCAATAAAATCCAGCTCGGTATGCTTTAGCCACAATGGTCCTAGAGGACGCATGGTGGCCACAGGTCCCCGAGTGGATGTCGTTGAGGATCGCTAGACCTTCTTCCGGGGTTATGCATTTCTGGCTGACTCCGGTTACACTTTCCCTGAACAGCTGTCCTCTTATCACAGTAAAGGCTTTGGATCGACGGACGATCTGTCGAGCCTCTTCTTCATCCTCTGGGAGTTCCTTCCTAAGGATATACGCAATGTACGGCACTGTCCAGTCGGGAGTAATAACCAAAATATCCATGATTAGGTCGACCACGGCTGGAATCTCGACTTCAGTCGGATCGGTGGCACTCTTTGGCTGTGGGGGCTCTTCAGTGAAGGGATCTTCTTGAACTGAAGGTGCATGAATATGCTCCAGGAACACATTACTGGGAATGGCTTCTCTCTTGGAGCCTATCTTTACTAAATCATCGGCTGCTTGTTTTTTCAGTCGGGGTATATGATGGAGCTCTAACCCCTCAAACTTCTTTTCCAACTTCCTCACCGCGTTGCAGTAGCCAGTCATGGCTGGGCTTCTGACGTCCCACTCCTTCATCACTTGATTGACTACCAAATCTGAGTCGCCATAGACCATGAGGCGACGGACGCCGAGTGAGATGGCCATACGTAACCCATACAAGAGTGCTTCATATTCTGCTTCGTTATTGGAGGAATCAAAGTGAATCTGGAGGACATATCTGAGCTTGTCTCCTCGGGGGATACCAGTACCACCCCAGCACCGGAACCATTCAGCATCTTGGAACCATCAAAGAACATGGTCCAGTGCTCCGAGTGAACTTGAGTCGGCAGTTGCTGTTCGATCCACTCGGCGAGGAAATCCGCTATTGCTTGGGACTTGATAGCTTTCTTTGCCTCGAACTTGATATCTAAGGGAAGGAGTTCAATCGCCCACTTTGCCACTCGACCAGTTGCATCTCCGTTGTTCAGAATCTCTGATAATGGAGCGTTGCTGATGACTATAATGGAGTGGTCAGAGAAGTAATGTGCAACCTTCTTCATGGTCATATAAATCCCATAAACAAGCTTCTGATAATGTGGATATCTTTGCTTTGATGGAGTCAAAACTTCAGAGACATAGTATACTGGGCGCTGAACTTTGTAAGCTTTTCCTTCTTCTTCCCGCTCGACCGTAAGTACTGTACTGACGACTTGTCCAGTGGTTGCAATGTAAAGAAGTAAAGGCTCTTTGCTGATTGGAGCAGCAAGCACTGGCTGGGTGGAAAGCAGGGCTTTAAGCTCTGTAAATGTTGCATCAGCTTCAGGAGTCCACTCGAACTTATCTGACTTCTTCATCAATCGGTAAAGAGGCAGTGCCTTTTCACCGAGGCGAGAAATGAATCGACTTAGGGCGGCCAAACAACCAGTAAGCTTCTGGACATCATGCACACGCACAGGGCGTTTCATCCGGAGTATGGCACCCACTTTCTCTGGGTTAGCGTTGATCCCTCGTTCGGAAACGAGAAAACCGAGTAATTTTCCTCCTGGAACTCCAAACATGCACGTTGATGTATTAAGCTTGATATCATACCTTCTGAGGTTGGCAAAGGTTTCAGCAAGGTCAGCCAGTAGGTCGGAACCTTTACGTGACTTGACCACAATGTCATCCATGTATGCTTCCACATTCCGACTGATCTGAGTGAGTAAACACTTCTGAATCATCCGCATGAATGTGGCTCCAGCGTTCTTCAAGCCGAATGGCATAGTGACATAACAGAAGCACCCAAATGGGGTGATGAAAGCTGTTTTTATCTCATCGGGTCCATACAGACGGATCTGATGATACCCGGAATAAGCGTCCAAAAAGGACAAAAGCTCACACCCCGCAGTCGAGTCGACTATTTGGTCGATGCGAGGGAGAGGAAAGTGATCTTTCGGGCAGGCCCGATTGCTATGTTTGAAGTCAATGCACATGTGAAGTGAGTCGTCCTTCTTTGGGACCATGACAACATTAGCTAACCACTCGGAGTGATAAATCTCTCGGATAAACTCAGCTGCTAGAAGCCGAGCCACTTCTTCACTGATTGCCTTTCTCTTCTGTACGGCGGACCGTCGAAGATGTTCTTTGACTGGTTTCACTTTTGGGTCGACTCGCAAACGATGCTCAGCCAGTCCCCTGGGAACACCTGGCATGTCAGAAGGTTTCCATGCAAAGATGTCCCAGTTCTCACAGAGGAACTGGATGAGCACTTCTTCCTATTTGGAGTCAAGTGTTGTTTAAATGTGAGTCGGAGCAGCATTGGGATCCGTTGGGTGAATATGAATCGGCTTCGTTTCACCAGACGACTGGAATGCTGAATCTGTGGCAGGCTTCTTAGCTCGCAACAAATCACTCGGATCTGCATTTTTTGATACTCCTGCAATTCCACTACTGCCATCTGTGCATCGGCGATCTTTGAGCCCTTCTGGAAGCACTCTTCTGCCTTCTTTCGATTGCCAGTGATAGTGATCACCCCTTTAGGACCAGGCATCTTCAATTTGAGGTACACGTAACATGGCCGAGCCATAAAACATGCATAAGCTGGCCTGCCCAGAATAGCATGATAAGCACTCTGGAAATCCACAACTTCAAATGTCAACTTTTCTTTGCGGTAATTCTTGGAATCACCGAAAACTACATCAAGGGCGATCTGACCGAGTGACGCAGCCTTCTTACCAGGTCCATGGAAACTCATATTGCTTTCACTGAGTCTGGACATTGGAATGCCCATTCCTATCAACGTCTCTGCATACAGTATATTCAGACCACTGCCACCATCCATCAGAACCTTAGTCAATCGAGTGCCTTCGACTACTGGGTCGACCACCAGCGCGTGCCTCCCAGGGGAGGCTATGTGTGCTGGGTGATCGGACTGGTCGAATGTAATGGCAGTCTGAGACCACTTCAAATAACTGGGTGTCACCGGAGCGACCATGTTCACTTATCTGTTGATGACTTTTAGTTGACTCTTACTCTCAACATCAGCGAAAATCATCAGAGTGGAATTGACGTGGGGGTAACCATCATCGTCCTCTACCTCACCCTCAACTTTGTCCGCTTCCTTCTCCTTTTCCTTGGGCTGTTTCTCTCGGAATTGCTGGATTAGGAGTCGACATTGTCGAGTGGTATGCTTCGGGTAAATGAAATTACCCTCTTCATCTTTCTTGGTGTGAATGTAGCATGGTAAATCTAGCACATCATTTCCATCTTGATCTTTTACTTTCTTGGGGTACCACAGTACTTTGGGTTTCCCTTTGAACTTTCCTTGAGTCACGGCTAAGGCTTCTCCAGGAGCAGCTGGCTCGGCTTTGCGCTTCTGCTTCCGACTGGAGTTCCCTCCTCCGGTTTCATGGGCGACTGTTTTGTGCTTGCCACTCCGGAGTCGGTCTTCCTCTTCACCATTGGCGTATTTGGTGGCAATCTCCATCATCCGAGTCAGAGTCATATCTCCTGTCCGACCGAATTTCAGATTCAATTCCCGATACTTAACGCCTTCTTTGAAGGCACAAATTACTTGGTGATCTGACACATTCTCCACTATATGGTGTAATGTGATCCATCTCTGGATATAATCTCTTAGAGTTTCATTCGGTTTCTGAATGCAACACTGTAATTCTGTCAGCCCTGCTGGCCGTTTGCAAGTACCTTCAAATGTTCTGACAAATACTCGGGCAAGATCTTCCCAAGTATAAATACTGCCAGGCGCTAACTGATTCAGCCACGCTCTAGCCCAGCCCTCTAACATCAAAGGGAGAAGCTTCATGGCAACTTCATCATTGCCACCACCAATCTGTACAGCCACTCGGTAATCCTCAAGCCAAGTGTCAGGCTTGGACTCACCAGTGAACTTACTGACTCTAGTCGCCAACCTGAAGTTGGGAGGAATCACCACAGCCCTAATGGCACTGCTGAAGTACTCTGGACCTGAGACATGCACTCTGCTGCTGGTTGGAAAATCTCTGTCGTGGCCTTCTCTATGAGCTCTGTTTCTGTCGACCAGACCCTGAACGAGAATAGATCTCGCATCAAAGCCCAGTTCCCTGGGGTCGACTGGAATCCTTCGCCCACCACTGTGAGGATGTCTGTCATCATGCTGCCGAGGCACGTATGACCCACTCCCTGGGCGAGGTGTGGGCACTCGACGACGATCATCGTGATCGAGTCGGTGATCATACTGCTCGCGGTTTCTGTACTGATCTCGCCGGTCCCCACGCCCCTCATGCCTTGGGGGCGATCTCGGGTCGTGAGCCGACTGGACTGTGTCTGCAACTACGGATCTGGTATGGATCCTATTCCGCGACTGAGATACTGATGTATTCTGCTCTCCCGCTGCTCGGAGCAAAGCCCGGATCTGCACCAAACCTCGACCAGCTTTTGACTGGGAAGGTTGAATTGACTCCGCTATTCAGGACGCAGCTGCGAGATTCTGGATCGGAGTTCGATATACCTGATTCGGAGGCGGAAAAAGTTGGCGTTGACTGGACTCGGGGATAGGCTGCCGAGCACGCTCGTCGAGTGCACGCTGGAGGTTCTCCAGTCGAGTGCGCTCAGCCAAGTTGGCCAGGCGCGCCTCCTCCAAGGCCTGGGCCTCAGGGGTTTCTCCAACGATAGGAGTGTGAAGCGCATCCATGTTCCGGCGACGAAGTTCTTCCCTCCGATGCGAAGAGAGGGATTCGGGGCGATACTCTTCGTGAACACGCGACGGATCGCCGCCCCCATCGCCTCCGTCTTCACGGGTGAAGCCAGGAGGACTACGTGGTCCATTGACCATCAAAACCTCCGTCGTGGGGTCGCTGCTGTCGCACTCGGATGCAGTCTCTACGGAGCTAGTCGAACATGTCGTAGAGAGTTTCGTCGGGCTCGATTGCCGTGACTTAGGGGTGGCTGACTGGCGAGCCACCGCATGCCTCACCCACCGCTGAAGCCTCGATCGACCGGAATGTTTGCTCTGGCGGGCTGCAGGGAGGGAGGTCAACACATGAGCTGACCGATGCTGAGTCAACGGCTGCCGTAGGAGGACGCCACGGACGCACGCGCAAAAGTGTGTTTCCCCGCGGACGGGGAGCGCCTCGACGTCAAGTGGCGCTTCTTGGAGCCAAGCGGAGTCGTCGGCGACGAATACGAGCGCGCCGAGATGGATCTCGCGGGCCCTCGGCCAAACCTCCGCCTGAAACCATGTTGATGGGGATTGGAAAAATCGCAACTTCTCCAACAAGTTGCTAAGACACCTGCCCCACGGTGGGCGCCAACTGTCGTGGTTCTAAGTCTGACAGTAGAATGGGGGGTAGGAATGTAGAGGCAAGATCCTAGCTATGGAGGAGTTGTACACGCGAGTTTTACGAGTTCAGGCCCTTCTCGTAGGAAGTAACAGCCCTACGTCTCGGAGCCCGGAGGCGGTCGACTGGATTATATGCGTGTGAGTTACAGGGGGTGCGAACCCTTGTCCCAGAGGAGGGGGTGGCTTATATAGAGTGCGCCAGGACCCCAGCTCCCCTCCTTACACAGGGTTCAATGTCCATAAAGGGAGAGCATTACAGGTAACGTCTATAATAAAGTGCTACGAATGATCATTAAATATACGAGTAAATGCCCGACCGTTGCTGTGGAGAATGGCTTTAGGTCTTCTTGTACATCGAGTGGTCTTTTACATGGTCGAGTGGTTGAATAGTCGAGTGACTCAAAGAAGAAGTAGTCTCCAAGTGAATGGTAGGTCGAGTGGATTGCACTCGACGCCTTTATTGGGTCCACCTTGTTTACTCTTGAACTTCTTTGCTTCTAGGGCAAGGACCTGAGGTAGAACGTATAGGTCAGGCCTATTACCCTACCCCAGGTCTATGTCCTCATCACCGAGCGTCGCGGCCGTCGGGCGGACGGAGTGGCGCGCCTCCAATAACTCCGGCGGGGGGTCAAGGCATGGATGAAGCCCACCCCATCGTAGACCTCGCCAGGGAAGACGTTTAGGCCAGCCGCAGCCACCGGAGAAGCTTCGACTCGGGGTTCGGCCGAAAGTGAATCGGTGGCTTCAGGCGGCGGGCCGGCGAGGCAGGCAGCGGGGGACGGGGGGTGGGGGGAGTCGTGGCGGGCCTGGTGGCCGTCGAGGGGGTGGGGGCGTCGATTTGGTGCGGATTTGGCCGGCGGCGGAGACAGGCGGGTGGAGGCTGGTCGCGCGGAAGGGAATGGAACTGGCAGTTGGGCGGCTGGCGGGCGGTCGCGTTTTTATATCTTCTGTAGGTGGAGATACAAATTTGCACCATGAGGTGTTGTAGTTTACATCTCCGGAAGCGAAGATGTATTTTATTTATTTTTGCATCTACATCATTAGTTGGAGAGGTGTTTTCGGTCCTCAGAGAAGCAAAAGTTAGGTATTTTCGCATCTATATCTTCTATTGGAGATGCTCTTACGTTTTTCCAAGGGAGGGAGTAGAAGTATAAGGATTATAATTTTTTACCACTCCCGTTGTTCGCCTCATATGTATGCACATTGGCACCGCTACACTTTCTTCTACTTTCTCCACGCTATTTAAATAAGGTTCTAGAGACGCCGGTGAGCTTCCCTACTTCTCGTCCGTCTTCCACCTCACCTCACCGCTTCTTCTTCTTCCTCATCGTCTTGCACAACCGTCTATGTATCGTCTTGCACAACCGTCTATGTTGTAAGATAAGACTGATGTGTGAACGAGCGACCGTCTTTATATTCGTGGAACAACAAAAGTACATCATGGTGAGCAACATTAACGGTCATGAGCGCAAGAAAACAAAATCACATGGTGACCAGGAATGAAAAACCACAACCAAACACCAATAGTACAGTACAGCAACAATCATGCCAAGTTCACAATAACCTCTCACTGATATTCCCATCCCATCGATAGCCCGCAGGAAGAGCAGGGGTACGGTAATTCATTCGTCGTCAAACGCAGGTGGCATGCTTGAGCTGCTTGCCAGCGCAACTCCGGAGAACGCACCGCGGACACGCTTCTGTGGAGGTGGCTGACACAATGCAAAGCCGAACAGCCGTGGTGCTGCTGGTTCCATCTCCCCCGTCGCCACTGTCACAGTGGCCGCCGACGCCTGACCTTGCACCGTGACACCGTCCGACCGCGATACACCCGACATAAAGACGGACGGCTGTGGTGCCATCTCCTCCGTTGCCGTCGTCACTGCGGCCGCCGGCAACTGACCTTGCACCGTGATGCCGGCCGACGGTGGACCCAACGTGGTGTCGGACGGCTGTGGCGCCATCTGCCCCGTCGCAGCCTGCCGCTGCGTGGTGGCTCGCTTGTTGCCGCGTCCCACTCCCACGTAGCCCGTAACCTCACGGTGCCGGCGGAGCTGCTCAGTGAGAGGCTCGACGTAGTTGCTGTAGCCGAGGGTGTCGAAAGCTTTGATCACGTGGAGGCCAGTCATTTTCTTCTTGCCGTCCTTTCCGCACTCCGCTTCGGCCTGGATGGTGACCATGTTGATGAACTCCTTGACACAGTGGTCCACGAGGGCTATGGCGTCTGGGTGGATCCTGGCGCGCGGGTCATGATGTTTTCTAGGTCGTTGGGCCAGAAGGCCCGCGCCTTTCTCGACTTACTTACATTGTCTAAATACACATTTTCAAAAATTGAAAATTTTCGAACAAAAATCCTGCATGTATATCGGGACATTTTATATGCGTGCACAAAGTTTTCGGTGAAAAACGAGGTTTTTTGTGGCTTGTGTAAAAAAGAGGATCTTTCTTTTTTACTTTCCCGTCACTCACGTCGCCCCTAGGGCGACTCGGGGGAGTCTATGGTTATCCCCTGCCGCCGTCCCCCCCACCCCCCTCGCCGCCACCGGAGACGACCGCAGGGAAAGCCCGCACGGGCGCCGGGGAAGGTGGCGGCAGGGTCTTCGGCGCTCCTTTCTCGCGGAGGCCCTCGGATCTAGGGTGGCGGCCCCAGCTGGCGTGGCGTGCGGCGTGCCTGAGGGTTCGGCCGTGAGGACGGCGAGCCGCAAGTGGTGGTCGAGTGCGGCGCGGGGTCTTCCCGTGCCAGATCTGGAGGTTTTGCCCCCCTCCCTTCCATGCATCCCTTCCCAGTCCCCGGTTCGGTTTTGGATCTTGCCGGATCCACCTCAGGTGTGTTCTAGTGGAGCAGAACGGTGTCCGAGGGAAACCTTGGCCGCCTTGGCTGCCCGGCAGCGGCGACGCTGCCTTTTGCCGCCGCTTTCCTCCTTGGGGGCGTTGCTGAGGACACCATCTCTCTACTCCGACCCATGTCCGGGTGAAAGCCCAAGATCCGATGCGGGTCGGTCGTCGGCGGCGCCCCGTGCACCGTAACTTTTCTGGAGGCGGCGCCAAGGACATTGGGATCGGATGGGAGGGTCTGCAGGTGAGGGGTGGGGGTGTGTGCTGCCTCCCTTTCGGTGGAGCGGTGTTTCTTTCTACATATTCTTGGCGGCGGCTTTGGCGACATGGAGCGGCGGAGGCTTGGCGTTAGATGTGTGGTGACGGACACGCGCAGGAGGTCGACGTTGTCTGACGTCGTGGTGGCGTCGGCGGCAGCGAGACCGGGCAAGGCTGATGCAGCAGTACAGCTCTGGAGATGGAAATGTGGTAGGTGGCTGTGGCGGCCTCATACCCGGCAGGCGTCCTGGTTGAGGAGCACGGCAGACTGGTGGGTGCCCATACCCGGCAGGCGTCCTGGTTGGGACCTCAGGTCTTAGATGTTAGGTTTGGCTGCGAGGTCTGTTTGGTATTAGGCCCAGACCATCAGCACCCCTTCATCAGCTAGATAGGAGTAGCGACAGAGGTTGCTCAGATGGTGGCTTTGATCTTACTGTTTTACGACTTTGTAAGGTCTTGGGTTAATAATTAATAAATTGGCCGTATGCATCGTCCAGATGCAGAGGCCGGGGGTATTACTCTTTTTCTAAAAAAAGTGTAAAAAAGACAATTTCTGATGCTTCATTACAACTATTCATTTTGCATTTCTTTATTTTTTTATACAAGCCACAAAAAACGTCGTTTTTCACCGAAACTTCGTGCGTGCACGCAGAATGTCCGGATATATCCGCGGGATTTTTGTTCCGAATTTTTCAACTTTCCAAAATGTGTATTTAGACAATGGATGCATATGCACGTAGGAACCAAAACACCGCGTCCACCGAAAACCATATATATATATATATATATATATATATGTACAAAAAGAATACACGAGCCATAACGAAAAGCATTGTAGATCAAAATCTTAAGGCCTTGTTCGGTTGTATTGGGTTTGAGAGGGATCAAAGGGGATTGTGAGGGATTAAATTTCCTGTAGGTTAAATTCCTCCCCAATCCACTTCAAACCTCTCCAATCTCCTTGAGAAAGGGATTAAACAAGCAAGCCCTAAAGGAGATTTTTATCTCCAGAATCGTTGTGCAACTTCTTTTTAGAACTTCCATTCATATAACGAAAATTATTGTAGATTAAAATCATAAAAAGAATTATATGAAACAAATTGGATCTGAAATTATGCGGGAACCAACAGAGGATGAGGCGATATTTTAAATAACTTGTTCATGGACATTCACGGATTAGTAATATATTTGAACAACACACAACTACAAAAACCAAATACTTCACACAGATGATCTGAAGAAGAATCAACTAATTTTTTCTACTTTTACCTTCTCCTACTTTGTTGACACGGTCATTGCCTTGCCTTTCTTCCATCGCTTCGCGTCTCACTAGTGTTACTAGATCTATGTTGTCCTTACGGTTGTTATACAACATCCATTCCACAATTTATAAGAAAAAACTAGCATGTGGGTGGCCTCAACCAGGAGCCAGCTGGTGCTATCTGATGCTATCTGGTGCTGGCCTCAACGAGAAACATAAGGACATTAGTAGAAGAAATTAATTGATACTATATAAAGATATGCATGCAATTAATGCTTGCACATCCAAATGTATACGAAGCAAAATGAGCGAATCTATATTCTAAAATGTGTCTATATACATTTGTATGTAGTCCGTATTAAAATCTCTAAAAGGTCTTATATTTAGAAACAGAGGGTGTAATACAAAAGATATGGAAGCAAATTAATGCTTGCACATCCAAACGTATGCAAGCCAACGACAAATCATGTATAAATGTGATTATAGCCGTGAGTGCTACTAGTACAAATGTCGTAGTTGTTTTTTCTTTCCTCACGCTGTGTGTACAGGTCATTTCAAAACTGAAATGGTACATTATACACAAGGCAACAAAGCTATAACATAGTGACCACCCCAACTTTTACAGATGTGTATTCCTTTCTTTTTTGCAGAAATTTAGAGATGTGCATTCAGAAGAAGAAAATCAAATATAGTGTTCAGAATAGCAAAAGTCAATAAAGAAGAGAACCGGGCACTTTTTTTGACATCAACAGGACCGGGCACTATGTTGTGAGCCTAGTGCAAAGATTACCTCTATTTCCCATTGTGCCGAGTTGCGGTCCGGTGCACTTTACAACGTTAAACGATATCAAGTTTATTTTGTCAGGCAACATGTACCTGAGCCCCACCCCAACTGCTGGTCGCCCCCGGCGGCGGCGGGGCCCTGGTCTCCCCTCATGCGAGGCAGGGTCGTCGCGGGGCGGCCCTCTCGTTCAGTGGCGTGGCGGTGCGGCGCCGGCAGCCCCTTCGGCGACTTGGGAGGCTTGTGGAGGCGGCGTGGAGGGCTGTTGGGCGACGTGGGGGCTGCGTGCTCTGCGGGCGCTGCTTCTATGGAGGTGATGTGGGGGCGGCGTGATTTCTCCGGCGGATCTGAGCTCCCATCAGGGTGGCTGCGGGCTGCGGCCCGGTGGGGTCGTGGCTATGGCCATGGACCTCGGTGGCACGTCGCAGCTACAGCAGGAAGCGGTGTTGCCGGCCAGATCAGCTCGGATCTGGCCCATGGCGACCGGCGGGTGGCACGGAGCTGTCCATCGGGGTCCCGACATGGATGTGGGCTGCCACGGCGTGGTGATGGCTCATGGCAATGGTCTGGGTCGTTGCACGGCGGCTGCTAGACATCTCCGATGTCGGCCTGTCGGTGAGCAGCCTGTATCGGCCATTGATCCCCCTCCTCGTCATCCAGGCGCTACCTTAGTCGAAAGGCTAGTCCTCTCCGATATGTGGTCCATCACTGGTCTCGGGCCCAGTGTTGTGGGACCGAACTCATCTCGCGCCTGGCAGCAGGACCGAGCTTGCCTCGCGCCTGGCAGCAGGACTGAACTTATCTTGCGCCTGGTGCACTAGGACGGGATGATGGAGGCCGGTTGTGACCGGCCTATTGGGTCTCGGCGCTGGGGGCCGCCTAGGGGTGCGAAAGGCAGGACCTTTTCACTCGTCTCTTTGGTTTGAGTAGCCACGGGTCTTGAATGAGGTGGTGTCGAGGCCTTTGATGCCGGGGCGGCGGCCTTGGTGGAGGTAGCGCGGTGCTCATCGACATAGCCCGTGGCTTGGTGCTGCCTGGTGACCATCGCCATGTAGGCGGTATGGTAGACGGGGTGTGACGTTCGGTGGCGGTGAGTGTTGGTCAGGGTGAAAACCCGCTCTATCTTCGAACAAACCATCAGCGGCGAAGCTCATTCCCTCTTGAAGGCGTCGTCGGACCTTCATTGCCCGTCGTGTTCCTCCAGGGAAACTCTGACCCTCGGGTTAGATGGTGGCGGCACTCTGGCGTCGTTCCCTTCCAGAAGGCACCGCTTGGAGTTCTCGGTTCATCGTATGCGGCTTCATCTCTTTTCGGTGGCCTGTTCACGGGTGTGGACTCCGGTAGCTCTTGTAGTGCTTGGGGTGATGTTGGCGCGCTCCAGATCATTAGGGTCATTGCTCCGGATCTCCCCCCCCCCTTCCCCCTGCGGGTGCGAAAGCAGTTGGTTCAGTAGTTTCAGAGCAAAGCAATTCCAACATAAACTGACACTTTTGGATCCTCCAAGCCTTTCAATAGACCCATAAACTAAAAACTAGAACTACTAACACATGCTGAAGAGGATGCATATGAACAGCAACTGCTGCCGGTGAAGAGAATCGTAGATTGGAAGGATCCAACCCGACGCACACAAATGAAGACAAGATCCAAGCTGGTTCACAGAAGACCGGCACCGACTGAATCCTACGAGATCCGCTAGAGACACACCGCCACATGCCCTTCAGCTACGATAACCGGGGCGCCGAATGCGGAGTAGGCAAGGAGAACCTTATTCCATCTCCGGGGAGTTATCGTCACCTCATCTTACTGAGCAGTACACAAACCTTAACTGAATGAAAAAGGCATAAAAATGAGAAAGATCCTTCCCGCCGCCAAGGGCAACAGTCCATCATGCCTCCTTGGCCTGGAGACCACAGGAGGTTGGTGGATAGGTGGCAACACAAACAGGAGGCAGAGGAACCATAATTGCATGTGCGCCTGAAGTCGGAAAACAAAAAGGTATGAGCACAAGTCTATCGATCACGCCGCCCGCGGCGATGCTCTTTCCACCGCTCCAGGCCAGCCCGGGGTGCGCGCATCATCAGTGCACCAACGTCAGGCAGTTCCCTTTCCAGCTACATGCGCAAGATGTCATCGCAGGCCAAAGGCTTCGAGGTACGTACGTCGCTCCAAACTCATTTATGACCACTTTGCTAACCAACACACATACGCACGTACATGTGGCTAGAGATAGATAGATAGATAGATAGATAGATAGAGAGTATGACTTCTGTTTGAGCATGAGAGACTGTATACCCGTGAACATGACATTTTGGTGACGTTATAAAAACCTTCAATTTGCAATGCAAAATATTAAGTACTGCATTATGTCTCATACTTAACTATTGGATGTAATAATGTCTTATATTATGAGATGGAGGGAGTATGTCATAATTATGCAAGTCGGAAACCCTTTGAGGAAAAAAGTAGTTTTTCATCGGATCATCAATTACGAGTAGCCAATGTAAGGGGAACGAAATTAAGTGACGATAACTTCAACAACAAAGAGTACATGAATTACTAGACAACAAGCCCACATTAGGTAAGCAGTACGCACACACAAACCATGGCTGGGTCGACACGGCAAATTTTTACAGCACAAACGACACATAAACTAACGCGCGCTGCCCACGCGGCTAGCCAGATTGGATGGGCTTGTTCTGTGATTCTTCTGCTGCTGGCTTTGGCTCCGGCTCCCCCGTGCCTACATTCGGCACCGGCACGCCGTTGGACGAGCTCTCCTCATCGGCACAAGGTCCTCCGTTGCTACTACCTGCGCCGCCACTCCTTCCCCATAGCCGTACCTGTAGTATTGCTGGCCACGGCACACGTTGATTCATTTTTCCCCAGCATATGCATGTGCGGTTTGCTGAAAGGGAAGTTGGTGCAAGTCTATCGATCATGCCGCGCGACGATGTCCTTTCCACCGCTCCACGCCAGCCCGCGGCACGCGCCCCATCAATACAACAAGGTCAGACACTTTCCTTTCTAGCTATGCCCGCAAGATGTCACCACCGGCCAAAGGCTTCAAAGTACTTATGTCGCTCCCAACTCATTCATGACCACTTTGCTAACCGACGCACATGTGTATGTACATGTGGCGACAGAGCCAGAGATATAGATAGATAGATAGATAGATAGATAGATAGATAGATAGAGAGAGAGAGAGAAATAGAGTATGACTTCGATTTAAGCGTGAGAGATCGTATGACCCGTTAATATGACATGTTCGTGACATCATACGAAGGTCTAATTTGCAATCATATACTACAGTGTGCATCACAATAATACAAAAGTCGGAAACCTTTTTGAAAATAAATGTGGTTTTTTCACCTGATCATCAATGATGAGTAGCCAAATTAAGCAAAACCAAATTAAGCGACAATAACTTCAACAGCAAAGAGTACATGAATTACTAGAGGACAAGCCCACATTAGGTAAGCAGTACATGAATTACTAGAGGACCAGCCCACATTAGATAAGCAGTACACACACACAAACCATGGCCGGATCGACACGTCAAATTATTACACTACGCAGGATGCAGAAGCTAACGCGCGCCGCCCACGCGGCTAGCCAGATTGGACGGGCTTGTCCTGTGATTCTTCTGCTGTTGGCTCTGGCTCTGGCTCCCCCTTGCCCTCCCCCGGCGCGGGCACGCCATTGGACGAGCTCTCCTCGTCGCCAATGCCGGCTCCTCCGTTGCTGCTACCTGCGCCGTACGCTCCTTCCCCGTACCCGTACCCGTAGTATTGCTGGCCCATGACACGCTCTCCGCCGAACACCTGGTACTACCCGCCGACGTTGGCCCGCACGGGTGCCATTCCGACGGCGTACCCGTGCACTGGAGCCCGGGGCCCATAGATGCCCTGCTGCATCTGAACCTGTAGCGGAGCCGGGGGAGCATACACGGGCCGCTGCATCTGATTATGAACCTGCACCGGAGCTGGGGTCGCGTACATCGGGCGCTGAGCCTGCAGCGGCACGGCGTGGATCACAGGCGAGGCCGCACGGGGAGGCGCACTCATCACGGCGCGGCTGTAGCCTGCAGCGGCACCACCTGTCCCCGCCTCGGGGTCGCGCATGCGCTCCAGGAAGACGCTGAGGGGCACGACGTAGTCGTCGAAGCCGAGGCGGTTTAGGGCCCACACGATGTCTTCGGCGTTGACGGTCTTGCGGCGCTGCATGCGGCACCGTTCGTTGGCCTCGCCGGTGTCGAAGCTGATGAACTCCGACACGCATTCCTGGATCGCCTCCTTGGCTTCGTCGGAGATCTTGGCGTGGGCAGGGAGCGCGCGGCGCATGATGCGGATCACGTTTGCGATCGGCATCAGCCGGTCCTGCTCCCGCACCACCGGCGTCGCCTGGGTAGGCGCCGGCCCCGCTGGTCCGTTGGGGACGCCGTCGTTTTCCATGGCTAGGGTTAGGCAAGGTGCAATGCAGGTAGTCGCACTTGGCTTTAGGGCTGATCGAGTTGCTTCAGTGTGTTAAATAGGCTGAGATAGGTATTAGGTGCTGGCTTAGCTGTCCTTTGTGTTACAGATCAAACGACAAGTGTCCATTGAGTGGTTCTGGCAGAGACATGTACTCATGAATGAGGCTATTAATCAGAGGAAAACGATAAATGTGGTTATAACCGTTGGTGGTGAGGGCCGTAGTTTTTCTTTTCTTTTCTCATGACCTGTAGACAGGTCATTTTGAAACTGAAATGGCACATTAAGGGCATGGGCTGCGGAGGCTATAGCAAATGCTGGTCTCATCCCCTCCACATAGGATTGTACTGGTGAAGCAATCGCTGCATGTGATTGTCCTTGTTCATCCACTCATGCAACAAGTAGGCTTCCCTTCCTTTTTCCTTTCGCTCATGCTTTCCGCGGCCAAGCAGCGGCGACTTATGCAGGCAACTATGACATGCTGCGAATCCACCGTCCCTGACACCCGAGTCTACCTGGCCTGCGGGGAAGCTAGTTGGGGCGACGCGTTGTACATGCCCTAAACACAAAGCAACAAAGCTGCAACGTAATGACAACCAAATCAATGGCGGCACAGAAATTTTGAAGATGGATATCCAGAACAAGAAAACCTATGAAACTACAAGCACGAAAGAGATTGAATCTGTAATACAATCTATAAATTTGCTAGGAAAAAGAGAGTGAATCTAAAATAAACGTATATAATTTCAAAATTTTAATAAAATTATAAGCAAATGAATATTATGTAGAATTGTGTGTATTAATGTCAAAAATATATAATAAAAGTGAAAGAGAGAAAATAAAGAAACAATACCAAGAGAAAAGTACAAGAAAAAAAGTTACAAAATAAGCTGAAATAAAATGCTATGAGGAGATACTGAATTAAACCAAGACCTCTTACTTCGATGCATAAGAAACAACTTACTAAGCTACTGTAATCCCCCTATTTTGAAATTGTCTTCTTAATTATATCTTGCCTACGAGACAAGGTGATATTAACATATTAACGTTTGCTTACCAATATATTTTGATATTTAGCTGAATACCTATGAATTATGATTGGATTGCTCCCGAGTCAAATGGAAACAAGTAGTATCAGCGATCTCACACACCGCGGAGCCTCAACAAAATATGGGTAGGTGCATGCCCAAATGATAAGGCACCCATTCTTTTGTGAAAAATATCTTCACGTACTTTATTGTTGTCTCCAAGCTGTTGACACAACAAATTTATATAGTGAAACAACTTCATGACAAATTTAATGGCTTCTACTTCATTTCCGTGGAAACAAAAAGAAGAAGATAAAAATCTACTTTACCACAGTTTGATTACATAGTTTTTAGGACCTCAAGTTGTTTTTTTAGAAAAACCCCAATATATTACTTAATGATTTTTTTTGGACACAATACAAACGCTTCATACATGCGCACATACACTCTCCCTTATGAACACATGCACGCACGGACACCTTACCCCTATAAGGACCTCCGAGATACTGAGCCGACACATTATCTTGAGATTGACAAAGTCTCGACAGATGCCTACGTAGTTGACGGGAACATCTCCTCTCACTTAATGCACATTGCCAAAACTTGTCAGTCCCATGAGCCACTTTGGTAGCCTCTCTCTTGACTTTTGTTGGTTTGAAATTCAGTAGTAGTTGAGAGATTCCGAACACCTCTATCTTCAAACCAACCAAAGTGGATCCGCTCAAAGATCCTATGAGCAAACATCTAATCAATCTTCGGGGTAATAGGATGGTCCAAATTGAGAACGATGTAAAGTCCCACCAGGCATAGACGCAATTCAACCTCTTTTGCACGGGAGCAAACATGCATAAAATCCTAGGTTGAAACTAAGATCTTGCCCTCAGAGCCTCTTGCCATAACTCCTGGGCTAGTCAGCTAGAAATTTTGAGCAACAAAGCTAGCATCCACATCTAACTTAGTGCAATAATCAATCGGAAGTGGCTCCCACAACAGACTTCTAGAAGTTGGTTTGTCACCAAGTTGCTACGGGACACCAGTTATTTGTCTTTAACTTCAAGTACTGAAGAAGACATAGTAAAACTCAAAGAAAAAAAAAGGACCAATAGTTGTCCAAAATATTAACGGATGCCATGATAGACGCATTTCCTCTCCAAAAAATCACATCATTCCTTAACGGCCAAGCCCTCCAGAATAGAAATAAAATCTTGGAACGAGTGGAAGTATCAACTCTGTCGAGTAAGACCAACAACCAACAGATATGTCTTAAATGTATTTATAATTTTTTTATTGTTCGGTGCTATATTTATATCATTGTGGTATAGTTTTGACACAAATTTCTCAGTGCCATTTGTTATTTTTGGAGTTTCCATGAAAATTATTTTTTTGGGACCAAAAAAATCCAGAAAAAATCAGCGGAAATATGAAGTCTAGACGCTTCAAGGGAGCTCCAACATAGGCCAGGGTGGCACACAGGGGACCCACGCACCAGGAGGGTGCGCGTGTGGTGGGCTCATGTAGGCCTGCTTAACCTCCGATCCACCACCTCTCGGTCCCTGTGCCATTATATACCTTCAATACCCTTCGTGATTTGTAAACCCGAATTTTTCTGCCACTGCACACGTCTATTTTTCATGATCCAGAGGGGAAATTCTTCACGGTGGCCATCTCCATTAACTTGAAGGCCGTCATGATTACCCGTGAGTAGTTTTGTTTGGACTATGGGTCCATAACAGTAGCTAGATGGTTCCCTCTCTCTTGCTTCTCAATACATCTCATGAGCTTCCCTACATGATTGCGATCCATCTGATGTAATCTGTTGGTGTGTTTGTCGGGATATGATGAATTGTCGTTCTATGATCAAATTTATTCATGAATATTTTTTAGATATATTTGGTTTCTTTGCTAAATAATTCTTATTCCTATATACTCTCTGATCTATTCTTCCTTGTTTGGCCATGTTTGGGGTTTGATCTTGAAGAGGGAGTTGTGTATGATAGTTGGGTTCAACTGTGCAAGTAAGCTACCAATGTGATAGAAAGTGGAAAAGTCTTGTATCGTGTTGTTGCCACTAGGGATAAAAATATGCTTGTGTAGTTGCCCTTTGAACACATAGTGAAGACAAAATATCATCTACTTCATGTCATCATACTCAATGCAATAATCTGGTTTTACTAATACTTTAAGATGCATGCTGGATAGCAGTATTGCCTGGATTATTAGTTATAGATGCAGTTGGATAAAAGTCTATAGAGTTACGAACATGATGATCATATCTTAATTATGCAATGAATATTCATACTCATAAAAATTTCAATTTAATTTAAAATGGAGCCCCGTTGGCGACCCCGTTGGCATCGGGGTTCACACATAGTACATTTCATTGTTGCATCTTCGCATGGCTAGGTGAATCGAGAGAGGTGGAAGGAAGATGAATCATGGAACCACATGCAATAATTAACATAGCTGTGAATCTGATGATTGAATGGGAGCAGACACATCCAACTCTCGTGAGAGTACCAACTCCAGCTCAATGTGAGCGGTGGCTCCCGACCGAGAACAGCTAGATCAAAGCTAATGAGGATGGTGCACTATCAAGTTTTGGGAAGAAGGGGGAGTTGTGTGCTGCTGAGAGATCACCGTGGAGCGTTTTGGGCATGCGTGTGTCATTTTTTCTGTCAGCATATGTGGAACCCCGAGCGGACAAAAGGTTTTGTCGTGTGATATGGAGAATCTCTTAATTTAGTGAGCTTTTGAGCACCAACGTGTTGTCACGCGATGACACATATACCTCTGTGTTATCGCTTCTATCCTATCACAACCAAGTTGCTTGCATGCATTTATTGTGTGCTAGCCATCTTTTGACGTCAACTGATGGGCAAATGCTTCCAAAATTTTATCTAGGCATTAGTACACAATTTATGTATTCAAATATTACAGGTCCAGGTCGGATGTATGACAATCGTGAACAGTGATTTATTTTCATATTTCAAATGGAATTTTTTTGTTAGGTGTGACTAATGAGAACCTTCTCTATTCACATAAATAATGGTATTTTTCAAACATATATAATCCCATAAAAGCAAAGTGAATCTAGAATTGACTTGAATGCACTAAATGAATGTGGATATGATGAGGCGTGTTTCTATCAAAGTATTTGTTATTTAATTGAAGACAAACTCTAATGATTAATGAGGTGCATGATGTACACCCTATATGTTGTATGGAGAATCTTACGAGAACCGATATGCGAGAACAAGTCATCGCTTCCAATATATCACTTCATCAACTGCAGTGGTCAGGCTTTGAGTCTGGCTTAACTTCACACCTTGTAACACAAGCAAGAACCCTTTCTTTGACTCATCCATTTTGAACTTCTTCAAAACTTTGTCAAGGTATGTGCTTTGTGAAAGTCCTATTAAGTGTCTTGATCTATCTCTATAGATCTTGATGCCCAATATATAAGCAGCTTCACCAAGGTATTTCATCGAAAAACTTTTATTCAAGTATCCTTTATGCTATCCAGAAATTCTATATCATTTCCAATCAACAATATGTCATCTACATATAATATCATAAATGCTACAGAGCTCCCACTCACTTTCTTGTAAATATAGGCTTCACCGAAAATCTGTATAAAACCAATGCTTTGATCACTTCATCAAAGCGTAAATTCCAACTCCGAGATGCTTGCACAAGTCCATAGATGGATCGTTGGAGCTTGCACACTTTGTTAGCACCTTTAGGATCGACAAAACCTTCTGGTTGCATCATATACAACTCTTCTTTAAGAAATCCATTAAGGAATGCAATTTTGACGTCCACTTGCCAAATTTCATAATCATAAAATGCGGCAATTGCTAACATGATTTGGACTGACTTAAGCATCGCTACGGGTGAGAAGGTTTCATCATAGTAAACACCTTGAAGTTGCCGAAAACCTTTCACGACAAGTCGAGCTTTGTGGATGGTGACATTACCATCAGCGTCCGTCTTCTTCTTGAATATCCATTTATTCTCAATGGCTTGCCAATCATCGGGCAAGTCCACCAAAGTCCATACTATGTTCTAATATGTGGATCCTATCTCAAATTTCATGGCCTCAAGCCATTTATCGGAATCTGGGCTCATGATGGCTTCTTCATAGTTCGTAGGTTCACCATGGTCTAGTAACATGACTTTCAGAATAGGATTACCATATCACTCTGGTGCGGAATGTGCTCTGTTCGACCTACGAGGCCCAGTAGTAACTTGATCTGAAGTTTCATGATCATCATCGTTAGCCTCCTCTCTAGTTGGTGTAGGCATCACAGGAGCGGATTTATCTGATGTGCTACTCTCCAAATTGAGAGAAGGTATAATTGCCTCATCAAGTTCTACTTTCCTCCCACTCACTTCTTTCGAGAGAAACTCCTTCTCTAAAATTGTTCCATTCTTGGCAACAAAGGTCTTGCCTTGGGATCTGTGGTAGAATGTGTACCCAATTGTTTCCTTAGGGTATCCTATGAAGACGCACTTCTCCGATTTGGGTTCGAGCTTATCAGGCTGAAGCCTTTTGACATAAGTTTTACAACCCCAAACTTTAAGAAACGATAGCTTAGGTTTCTTGCCAAACCACAGTTCATACAGTGTCGTCTCAGCGGATTTAGACGGTGCCCTATTTAACGTGAATGCAGCTGTCTCTAATGCATAACCCCAAAATGGTAGTGGTAAATTGGTAAGAGACATCATAGATCACACCTTATCTAATAAAGTATGGTTACGATGTTCGTACACACCATTACACTGTGGTGTTCCAGGTGGCGTAAGTTGTGAAACTATTCCACATTGTTTTAAATTAAGGCCAAAATCGTAACTCAAATATTCGCCTCAGCGATCTGATCGTAGAAACTTTATTTTCTTATTTCGATGGTTCTTCACTTCATTCTGAAATTCTTTGAACTTTTCAAATGTTTCAGACTTGTGTTTCATTAACTAGATGTACCCATATCTTCTCAAATCATCTATGATGGTCAGAAAATAACGATACTGACGTGTGCCTCAACACTCATTGGACTGCATACATCGGTATGTATTATTTACAATAAGTCATTAGCTCGCTCCATTGTTCTGGAGAACGGAGTTTTAGTCATCTTGCCCATGAGGCATGGTTGGCAAGTATCAAATGATTCATAATCAAGTGATTGCAAAAGCCCATTTGCATGGAGTTTCTTCATGCGCTTTACACCAATATGACCTAAACGGCAATGCCACAAATATGTTGCACTATCATTATCAAATTTGCATCTTTTGGCATCAATATTATGAATATGTGTATCACCAGAATCAAGATTCAACAAAAATAGACCACTCTTCAAGGGTGCATGACCATAAAAGATATTACTCATATAAATAGAACAACCATTATTCTCTGATTTAAATGAATAACCGTCTCGCACTAAACAAGATCCAGATATAATGTTCATACTCAACGCTGGCACCAAATAACAATTATTCAGGTCTAAAACTAATCCCGAAGGTAGATGTAGAGGTAGCATGCCGACGGCGATCACATCGACCTTGGAACCATTCCCGACGCGCATCGTCACCTCGTCCTTAGCCAATCATGATTTAATTCGTAGCTCCTATTTCGAGTTACAAATATGAGCAACCGAACAAGTATCAAATACCCAGGCACTACTACGAGCATTAGTAAGGTACACATCAGTAACATGTATATCAAATATACCTTTGTTCATTTTGCCATCCTTCTTATCCGTGAAATACTTGGGGCAGTTCCGATTTCAGTGACCAGTCCCTTTCCGGTAGAAGCACTCAGTTTCAGGCTTGGGTCCAGCTTTGGGCTTCTTCTCAGGAGTGGCAAATTGCTTGCCATTCTTCTTGAAATTCCCCATCTTTCCCTTGCCCTTTTTTTATTGAAACTGGTGGTCTTGTTAACCATCAACTCTTGATGCTCCTTCTTCATTTCTACCTCCACAGCCTTGAGCATTGCAAGAGCTCAGGAATTGTCTTCTCCATCCCTTGCATATTATGGTTCATTGTAACACTCCAAAATTTTTGCCTTGGTTTTACCAAATTCTCTATTTGTTTTGAAAGGGGTTATTTAAATTTTTTCTAAAGGACTCTCCCTTTCAAAAACTTTTCTTTTATGACAAGTATTTTTGTTTGGATTCATCCCAAATCTTGATCTTTGGCTTTGAGGGTTTTTCATCTTATGTTGGCTCAACACAAATAACATTGGAAGGATGTTGCAATACTTTTCATTTAAAAAGAATTCCATTAAAACTCTTGGATTTATTCTTCCTCTTTCAAAAAAATATCCTCTTGCCATGGCCTATGAAGAAAATTTTCTTCCAACACTATCTACTCACTTTGAGTCAAGCCAAGCATCCTATTCCAGCAAGTCTCAACCTCTTTAAAATTTTATTTCTATTTATTTTGCCCTCAAAATCAATTTCTGTCATTTACTTTGACCTTGGTGGTTTACAAAGGAACTACCAATTTTCCTTTGAATCTTGATCCGAAATAAATTTCTCTGGATAGTCCTTAGCACCCTCAACCAAGATCCATCAAGATCCACTGGTCCACAGTTCAAAATTTTCAAAATTTTCCCACTGCAAGTTTGGACCAGATTTGCCATTTTTGGTGAAATTCATACTTTTGCTTCTCCTAAAAATCTGAGATAATTCATGCAGTCTCCAGATACATCAAGAGACCACCTCACCAAAGATCAGCTCCAGAAAAATTTCCCACATGCCAAAATCATTTCATCAAACAGTTGGCATGCACTGTTGCTGTTCAAATTCACTAAAGTTTCAGAGTTTAGTGTCTAGTTTCTGTCGATAGTGTCGTTTCTTCAGAGCGCGGCGTCAATCTCGCTAGTGCCCGCGTTGGCACCTTGCGCACTGCTTCTCCTTCTTATCCAGTGCGCCGCTCGATCACTTGGACGGGTGCGAGCGTCGGCGGCGAGCTGGCAGGAGTGTATCGCCCCCGTGAGCGGCGACAGCAGCGCCCGCTGCGGCCGTTAGAAGGGCTTGGTATGGAACGGCACCGTCCAGCACCTCCCAAGCCACCCGAGGCATCCGCGTGGCCGTCCCCTTCCCCGTGCACGCTGCAGCACGGTCGCCGTGGCCTGAGAGGCGCAGAGCGCGCTCTCTGCCGCCGGCGTGCCCGTGAGCCGTTTCGTCGAGAACGTGGAGTGACGCCCAAGATTTTCCAAGTTCAACCTCTGGATGGAACCAGTAGACCATCACGTTGATGCCCAATCGCCTAAAACCGCCATTCGGCCACTGCCTCGCCGTAATCACCACCGGAGTTATCCCGTTCACGGCAACCACCTCGGATCGGCTATAAAAGGAGCCCTCGAGCTCACCTTCTACGCTGCACCACACCTCCACCTCACCAGTGCCCCGCCTAGATACTAGGAAGACCTCGGGGAGGCCTTCTTCCCCGACTCCGGCCGCCCCGATCCGCTTCGGGCTCCGGCAAGATTAGCTCGAGTACGTGCACCCCCGCCTCCCAAGTTGTACCAGTGGCATCCTAGTGCACCCACTCCACTAACCCACGCCCCAATTTGAAGCTTGCAGCCTTCCCCGGCGAGATCCACCGACGCCCGAGCCGCCGTCCGCCGGAGTGAAGGCCGTCGTCGACGTGGGGCTCGCCGACGACCAACTCCACCACCCACAGACGCAGGGGAGCACCGTGAGTCCGTAGGTACCAGCCCCTCCCCCTACCTCGCCGGTGACCACCACAAGCTTCTGGCGTCGGCGTGCTCTGCTTTTCCTTTTCAAACATTTAAACCTGACGGGTGGGACCCCCTCGTCAGCCTCTCTTTTCTAATCAAACCGTTTCTCTGGAAAGCGCCTTCGGGCAGAGTACGTTTTCCCTGTTGGGTGACGTATTTCTCAACGAAAAGTTTTCAGTTTTATAAACTAAACCCTGGATACTTTCTATTTCATTACAGATAAGTCCCTGGGCAAAAACCTTTATAACTTTTTAACAGAAGATTCTTTTGAATTGATTCTTTTTCTGTCATCTTTATTTTTCCATCTAGTTTTTTATCATATTTATTTGAACAAAATTGGGACAATTTTTATACACACACTATATTTACGTTAGTGTGCGATTTCTTTATACCGTACATACCGGAGGAGGTGACGGAACCACGAACTTCGCTGAGCTAGACTCCGACTACTCCGAACCAGGCAAGCATGTTTGAACCTTTGATATGATGAGTGTTTTGCATGTTTGCTTGAGTAGTTTTCTCATGGCATGTTTATATAAGCATATGGTGAATGTTATATTGCATGCAAGGCAAGCTACAGGTGAGCTTCTAAGTTGATATGTTCATATGATGATAAGATAACCTGATCATGTGGTGGCATGATAAGTTGTAAGCTGGTATTGTTGAAGCATGCCAGTCTTACGTCAACCGCGTAACTCCAGTGTTAACGTGGAACAAGTGTTGTTCCCGTTCGTCCCCGTCCGTGCCACCACATGCTTTCTGGTTGTACACACCAAATAGAGGGGCCGTGATGAGGGTTCCATGGCCCTAGATTAAAGCCCGTCATCCGGTCAGGGGGCATGGGTGTTTCCGGTTGGGACCGAGAGGGGGTCACCCCTTAGAGCGTGCAAATATAAATTTGATCCCATGCTATTCGAGGTTCTAGCCTCCCCGTCTCAAAGTTTTTCTTGAACGTTGCCTAGGGTGACCCCTGGCAGCAGAATGTGGAATAGGTGTGTACTGGTCAGATGTGTTTCTTCTAAAATACCGTAAACGGAACTAGTCCTTCGTGACTACTGAAATCTATTGGCTGTGGAATAGCAGTGCAAACTCTGTAGAGTCATAACCATTCGAGTAACCGTGTCCATGGTCAAGGACTTTGATCAACATATGAGTGTAAGTCTCCGTGTCTGTCTCAGTATCCGTCTCAGTGACAGTCTCCGGAGAATAAGTATGGAACTGAGAGTGGTAAACTCGGCTGAACGTTATTCCTGTGAACGGACTAACCAGTTTATTATTATACGCTGAGTATTTCCTTGTGATGGTTTAAATTCATGAACTACTTGAATTCGAATGATGAACTATAAGCCCTTTGTGTGATGTCGCTCAGATGTCCGACTGTGGCATTCTTGTTATTTACTTTCGATATAAGCCCTTTACGTGATGTCACTCAGACGTCCGACTGTGGCACTCTTGCTATTTACTTTCGATATAGGCCCTTTATGTGATGTCGCTCAGACGTCCGACTGTGGCACTCTTGCTATTTACTTTCAATATAAGCCCTTTATGTGATGTCGCTCAGGTGTCCGACTATGGCACTCTTGCTATTTACTTTCGATATAAGCCCCTTAGGTGATGTCGCTCAGACGTCCGACTCTGGCATCCTTGTTATTTACTTTCATTATAAGCCCTTTTCGAGATGTCGCTTAGACGTTCGACTTTGGCCCGCACTGTTATTTACTTTTTCATATAAGCCCTTTTCTGTGGTGTCGCCCCGACGCCTGACTGTGGCATGTTAATTTATTTTTGTATTACCTTTTGAGGCATCGCTCCAGACACCCGATCGGTCTTCAGTTATTAAGTTGGGATTTCGGGAGGACTACCGCCTGACTTCCTTTTATTTATCATGCAGTGCAAATTTATTATCAGAATATGCATTACCAATCTGCTCATGGGCATCATGTTTGCATTTGTTATATCTTATGTCCAAACTGTCTTGTGAGTACATTCAAAGTACTCACTTGGCTTGTTGATTTGGCCAGATGTTGATGAAGGCGATCTTATGGATGAAGAGTTCGATAGCGAGTCCGACGCCTAGAGGAGTCCCAGTCAGTCCCATGCGATCCTGGAGTTGATCACTTGTATTATATACGCTTCCGCTACCCAAATAAAATCATCGAGCCTCACTCCGACTTTTGATGAGCTATAAGATTTAGGAGTCATGTCACCCAATCACTGTGACATACCCACCACCACTTTTATTACGAGTCAGTAGTTATGCCACCATACCGTTGTGTCATATCCGCCTTTATGTGTAATATCGGTGCACTTGTAATAAATTGTTGAGCAGCCTCAGCTCAATCTTGTATAATATTTAGTACTTCTGGATTTCTGTATCAAGGATTTGTCTACCGGTAAGAAGGATTCTTCTGTACTAGTCAATGCAGGGATCGGCTTTTCAATAAATGTTTTGTTGGAAAACTGGTCGTGACAAACTTGGTATCAGAGCCAGGCTGACTGTAGGAGGCCACTAGGTGCGTTCGCTAATCGGTTATTAGCGTATTAAGTGCTATTTTAGCGTTTTGCAAATGTAGCAATTTTTTTGTTAGTCATCATAAATTTATGATCTGACTATTCGGAATTTTTGCCTACCTTTGTAGATGGCTGGCAACGACTGTGAGTCACAGGTGTTCGCCAATGTTCCTGAGGGGTTCATCAAGCTTCTCGTCTCCATCACCAAGGTCACGATCGGGCAATCGGCTCGTCCGGAGTTCACACTCTACCAGCACAAGATCAACGACAGCGTGTCTATGTACCAGGCCGCGGTGCAATTCAAGGGAGGACGTTCTGAGTCACGCCGCCTCCGATTTTTGGGAAGGGCCTTTCCTACGGAGAGGTATGTCATGCAGATGGCTGCCCGTGAGGCGATAGCTCGTCTCCGGGATGTGCTCCCTTCGATGAAGACTCGTCGCTACCGCTACCTCCCATGCCACGTGCCGTACACTTGTCACTATGCATTCGCTTGCGCTAGGGGAGAGAGAGATGAGGCTATTGAGATGCTTGTTGAGTATATCAAGGCTCTTGAGGCAGCTTTTGATAACCTCATGGACGACCTTGTGGCTGCTCGTATGGACTTCGTTCAAGGCTGTTCCGCCAACAGGAGGGAGCTCCTCCATACAGCACCACCGCTGAATTATGTCTCGTCCTCAGCATCCTATACACCTGCCATCTTAGCCACCGCTCGCCGCCTGCCTACTACTGAGGAGTTTGACCAGGTCATTGCTCCTACTCCAGTCAGAGCTGCACCACCTACCGCGCCTGCACTAGTCCCTCAAACCAGTATTTCACGCCTGGAGCCTATTAGTGAGGAGGAGGTTGAGTCTCCAGCACCACTGGGTCTTACCCTCGGCGGGCCGAAGGAAGTTTTCACCATCTACGACTGAGTACGCATAGCAGCCATGCGATGTGTCAGCTTGTATGATATGTTTATATGTACATAGCTTTGGTGAGAAGTAGTTTGTGTGCGCATCATGTAGGAACTTGGAGAAGTGCACTAGCCTAAATAACATGTCAGGAATGTGTATGCACATCCTGAGTGATGTACTGTATAATTACGGCTTGCGTGTAAGATATGTACTGAGCGGTCCTTCTCCATGCGCAATCAAGTATTTTCTTGAAAAATGTTGGAATGCTTAAAATTTCCGCCTTTACAAAATTATTTATTTTTGCCACTCAGTTTTTATCATGAGTTTTTGCAAAAAATACCCCAGAGTGGAATATGCCTCATCCCTGGACTCGTTCCATGCCAAGTCCGCCGGAACAAAATTATGGTACCAAGACAAGTAACAATTTCACACAGGGGCAGTCAAGTCAGCAAGGCAGTGAAACAGCATTTTCTCAAGTATGCCGCCTTTATGAGCAAAGCCAGCAGCAGCATCAAGAAATGATGAACCATGTTATCAATATGGGAAATCACCGTGAACCATATCAGCAACATTCCAAATTATCTGAGCTACAAAAGACACGTCCCCCAATGTTCTCTCACACTAATATACCTCTTGAGGCCGATGATTGGCTTCGAGACATTGAAAGGAAGTTAATTATCGCACAATGTTCAGACCGTGAGATGGTACTTTATGCACCTCACTACCTCACAGGAGCAGCCGCATCATGGTGGGAGAATTTCCTACACATGCACCCCAATGAAAATAATATCACTTGGGAAGAATTTAAAGAAGGTTTTCGTGGGGCGAACATCCCCAGAAGCATTATGAAGATCAAGAAAAGATAATTTGATGACCTCAAACAGAGGAGCATGACAATAACTGAGTATAATAGTCAGTTTACTATATTATCTCGTTATGCCAACAAGGAGCATATGACTGAATCAAAAAGATGGAAAAATTTCTGGACGGTCTGGCACCAGCACTTAAATGCCAGCTGGTCGTACACACCTTTTCGGATTTCAAAACTCTTGTGGATAAGGCCATTACATCGGAAAATGAGCGCCGCAGCTTGGAGGATTTTCGCAAGCGGAAAAGGGACAAGACTACTCATGCTCGCAACAACCGGAACAATACTGACCTTCAGAAGATTGGAGCGAACAAACCCACAACCAATGTTCCACGCCCAAACAAAAAATTTCATGCAAGGGACAAGGATTTTACATATCGCCCAGGTGTTACTTGCTACGCTTGTGGAGAAGGACATTATGCCAAACAGTGCCCAAAGCCATGAAACTCGACCCCAAAACCGAACAACAATGGAAACAATTCAACACCCAAGCGCAACAACTTCAACCCCAATAACAATCACAAGAAGGGTCACTTGAACCATGCGACCAAGGAGGAAGCACAAAATGCCCCGGATATCATACTCGGTACGTTCCCTATCAACACAATACCTGCCACGGTTTTGTTTGATTCTGGTGCTTCTCGCTCGTTCATTTCAAAGAGTTTTGCTTTGCAACATGATTTTTTGATGCTTCCTTTGGAAAAATCCATGATCATCAAGTCCCCCGGGAATAAGCAAATCACTCAGAGTTACTGCCAAGGTGTGGTTACTAAGTTTGAAGGACTAAAGTTTTAGGCAAACCTCATTGTGTTGGAAAATAAGGACTGGATGTTATCCTAGGAATGGATTGGTTAACCACCAACAAAGGATTTATCGATTGCTTCAACCGGACTATAATTCTCTGTCACACCCTAGCTAGTTCATGCATTAGAGTGTTGCATCATGTCTATTTTTCATCAGAAACCTGAAATGGGGATGACAGAACCCCCAGCCCCCTCTGAAACCAACTAGGGTTTACTAAAAACTTTTTCAATGAACCTGAAATGCCCTTCTAAAATGCACATCATTTTTGTCCTGGTTCAAAACCTCTGCCAAAAGTGATGCACATTTTCCTAGGTCATCTTAGGGTCTTTGAATTAAATCATAAATATTTGAATTTGGGCATTTAAAATTATATAAAATATTCAAATGCTCAAATATCTCCAAACTAAAATGTTTCATGTTGGAAATAATCCAACTATGGACCAGGAGTAGTTTGGTGATTTTAGGAGTTGCCTAAGTATTTTTAATAATTCAACAAAGTTGCAGAAGTATTAAAAAACAGAAAATAGGGAGTAACAGGGAAACTTACCTGGCGCCCAGCACCCGGCCCACTTGCCGGCCCAGCCCAGCACCGCTCCAGCGAGCTGCTTGCCGGCCAGGCAGGCAGGCAGGTGCCCGACGGCGGCCGCAGCGTGCGCCACGCAGCTGGCCGTCGCCCTGCTTCAACTCCTCGCCTCGTGGCTGGATGGATGAACCCCACGCCGCGCCGTGAACCTCCAGGACACCTCCATTCTCCCCCAACCCCTCTCTCTCGCGCTCCCCCGCCATGGCCGACGCCATCGCCGCCACCCCCTCGCCGTAGCCACGCCCTCCGTCAACCCCACGCCGTGCCGCCGTGTCCAGGAGCTCCGCCATCCTCCTATCCTTCGAGCAAGCCGAGCCCCGAGCGCTCGCAAGGCCCGAGCCCACCGCATCGACCTCGACGAAACCGCTGTCGCCGGAGATCCCCTTCAACGCCGACGTCGCTACGGCCCGTCCCCGGCCGCACCAAGTGCTTCGTCGAACTCCTCGTGAGCTTAGCCATCTTCCCCTCCCTTCTTTTCTTGCTCCCGAGCTGTGTAGTGACCTCCCGGAGCTCAACTGCACCCACCGCCGCGGAGCTCGTCGCCGACGTGCTCCCGGTCACCCTCCGGCCACAAACTGGTGTCCATCATGCTCACCACGTCACGTAGCACCTAACCAGCTACTCCCCACACCTCACCGACCCCTCTAGCGTCAAGTTTGCCTTCGGCCGAACTCCGGTGGCCGCCAAAGTCGTCGCTGGTGCCAACTCCGGCCACCCCGACCCCAACGGACTCCACCAAGAGCTGCGGCTCCACCCTAGCTCCACTCCGATGGCCTCCGTGACTCGTTTGGTTGTCGGAACGACCAAAACCACTTCCGCCGCCGCGTCGGGCTCGCCGGCGGCTAAACGCCGGTGCAGCCGACCTGGGTTTGACCGTGGGTGGGCCCTGGTTGACTCCGATGAGTCAATGACAGGTGGGGCCCAGCCCTGTTAATTAAATAGGTTTAGTTTTAATTAAACTTTAACTAAACTAATCACACTGACACGCGGGACCCACTGTCAGGTTTGACCGGACCGTGTCCCGTTGAACCGCTGATGTCACACTGACGTCAGGCTGACGCAGTAATTGATTTCTGGATTTATTCTAATATAGGAAATTCCAGAATATAGTTTAAACTTCAAAAATTCATAACTTTTAATCTGTAACTCCAAATCAGACAAGTTATATATGAAAAATGATCAGAAAAATCCAATCTATCCATCTGTACTATTTTCATGCATGATTAAACAAGTTAACTTGATGATTATTGCAGAACAAGATAAAACACTTTAAAGGGCCATGTATGAGCTTGAAATTTGAATCTTTGGTTCAAATTGGTTCAAACCCTTCTGGTTTTAGTTGCATTAGCCCAACACACTCATATTGCCATGTTTCATGCATGCATCATATTGTCGCACATTGTTTGGTGATTGTTGTGTATCGGTGTTCTTTGCAGCAGGTTCTGCCTCCGAGGAGTACCGTGATTACCCTAGCGAAGAGCCATATCAGTGCATCGAACCATCAGGCAAGCAACCAACTATTTGATCATATCAATACAATCCCATGTTCTCGCTCCTGCTCTCTTTTACTGCATTAAGACAATGTGTTTCAAACTGCTGTGTGCTACGGTAGTTGAACCCACTTCCTCTGCATGAACTGTCATTGCCACAGTAACTAGATGAAACCCACTAGCATGTGTAGGAGTTGATTGAGCCATATGTATGTGTTGTTCCTACCTTGCTATGCCTGCTATGCTTAGAGTCGTGTCAGGTCTGGTTCATCTGGGTGATGGGCTAGAGTGAAATGATTATGTCGGTAATGAGAGTGGTGTGGTGAACACGATTTGGTAAAGGTATCGATGAGAGGCCATGTAGGAGTACATGGTGGGTTGTTTCATTGAAGCCGACCTTAAGCACTGAGATCTGTATGTGTGATTTAAGATACAGCTACTACCATGCATTGGGCCCTGAAATATGACCCCGCTCGACTTCTTATCCACCCTAGTTCTCTGTCCAGGAGTTGCAAGTAGTTTCTGGTGTTTGTAGCCTACTGGAGGCCGTGGACAGCGCTGACCGTAGGGCTGGGCTGTGATGCGGTAGGTACGTGGCACGGTGTACCGAATACCCGTTAGGTATCTCGGGAACCCTGTTCACATCGTTTGGGGCTGTGAGCGAAACCTCGGCCGGATCTCCTCATGGATGGAACCCGAATAGGCGATAAACCTGGACTAGAGACTTAGGTGTTTAGGTAGGTCGTGGTCTACACCCACGTCGGCTTTCGCTTGAAGTCTGCCGAGCACATGTCATGTGCAGACGCTAAGTGGTGGAAACATGTATGAAGAAGTACACCCCTGCAGGGTTATCATAATCTATTCGAATAGCCGCGTCCGCGGTAAAGGACTACTTGGTTGCCTATACAGTTCATAGACAAGTAAATGGAAACTACTAAAAGCCTCAAGATAAGTGTGAGTGCCGAGGATGGCTCTTCCGCAGGAAGACGGAGGTGAATCCTCGGTGGTGTATTGAAGTGGTGAGTAGTGGACTCGTGTGCGCAAAACCATTTCAAGTTGGAGTCTCGTAGGATAGCCTAGCCAAGAGTCAAAGCTGGCTTGCTGCAACAACTCCACCAACCCTTCTTGATAATGTGCATGTATGTAGGATCTGATGTAAGTCTTGCTGAGTACCTTTGTACTCATGTTGCTATAATTTACATTTTTACAGAAGACGCTGCAACCCCTTCTGATGGGTTCTTCGTAGACGTTGACATCAATGAGTAGGCTAAGGCCCAGGTGGTGATCCTGAGCTTGTGAAGGACCACGTAGTATAGCTAGGCTTTCCAAGCCTCTTTTATTTTACTAGTTGTCTGTACTCAGACAAGTTACTTCCGCTGCTGGTTTGTATGACTGTATGACTTGAATGCTGGGTCGTGTGACCCGTACCTATGTGTATGTCATGTATGGCTCTCTGAGCCTTAAATAAAGTACTTGTGTCGTAGAGTCATGTTGTGATGCCTTGTTGTATTTGCACATATCGAGCATATTGTGTGTATGATTGAAATGCTTGGTATGTGTGGGATCTGACTATCTAGTTGTTTATCTTTAGTAGCCTCTCTTACCGGGAAATGTCTCCTAGTGTTACCACTGAGCCATGGTAGCTTGCTACTGCTCTGGAACACTTAGGCTGGCCGGCATGTGTCCTTCTTCGTTCCTGTGTCTGTCCCTTCGGGGAAATGTCACGCATTGAGTACCAGAGTCCTGTTAGCCCGCTACAGCCCGGTTTACCGGAGTCCTGCTAGCCCAGTGCTACAGCCCGGACCCACTTGCTGATGACCGACACGTTCGAAGCTGGGTCATGGATGCCTGTCCCTGTAAGTGTGTGCCACTTTGGGTTTACGACTAGTCATGTCAGCCCGGGCTCCTTATCATATGGATGCTAGCGACACTATCATATACGTGAGCCAAAAGGCGCAAACGGTCCCGGCAAAGGTAAGGCGACACCCATGGGGATACCGTGCGTGAGGCCGCAAAGTGATATGAGGTGTTACAGGCTAGATCGATGTCACATCGAGTCGGGGTCCTGACAGCGTTGGCATCAGAGCCGGACTGCCTGTAGGTTCTCCAAGCCAAACTGGTCGATGTTGAGTCTAGAAATTCTTTAGTTATATGTAGGGGAATTGTTTGTGGGTTGGAACGTAAGGCTCTTTTTACTCCTTTATCTTATGACATTCTGATCTGAGTCAGTCTATTCTTCCACCGGGGGTTAAGGAATTAGGATCTTTTCTCTCTATCAGGTTCACGTGTTACTAATCAGTAGTACCTTATAGGTTTGATGGATACAAGCCTAGTTCAGTTCTACTACCACATTATGTTGCTGGGATGGACTCAGAACTTTGATATGATGTTGTTGAGTGTGTATGAAATACTTTGTCAAATGTCTCAAATCCTTTTTGAGCATTTACAGCTGTTATGCTGTCGAAATTTTGCTAGAAATTCTAATGCCTTTGCATTATGGTTGTGCTTTCAGATGGCCACTCGCGACCTCAATCAAGTGGTTCGCCTGACTCGATGCCTAGATGTACCCGGCCATACTGCCATGTTGGTCAGGGTAATGACTGAGGCTGGATACCGTTGGTATCCTGAGTACACGGTGGAAGAGCAATTTCGAGACTTTAACCAAAGCCAGTATCTTTGCACTGTCAGGATATTTCCATCTTATCCTGGATCCACCGAGCCCCTTCACTGCTCCTATGGACTCGGGGTTACTATTGAGATGGCTGTGCAGGATGCCGCCTACTCTATGATGACCATCATGCGAGTCAGGACTGGCCTATTTCGGGACTCTGATTTCCGGTATATGCCAGCATCACTTCGGAGAGCACAAGGGTATCTCCAGGCTATCTATGCTGACCCCACTCAGGAGGATTCACGGACTCGCACCACTGCTGAGATGCTCGAGGATAAGGACCGTGAAAATCGGGCCTTGAGGCTAGAGCTTTTCAATACCCGTGCTGACCATTGGGCCACACTGACTCGGTTTGCACCGGCGGTGCAAGCTGGATATTCGGATATGCGCGATCTCTATCCTGTGAGATCTGCTCTGCCAGACGTGATGGGTTGGCGTGATGTAGGAGGCATCACCCCACCTCGCGGTCCCCGCAGGCCACCGTCTGTTGGTCCAAGACCTCATCCTAGCCCCTATGGTCCACAAGCTCCGGGAGATCGTCTGTTCCCGGATGATCATGTTGACCTTCCAGGCTATGGAGGTGACTTCTACGAGGACTACTACGGATCGGTCTGAGTTAGTGGTAGTATCACTAGTTCGTACTAGCTGTGTCGTCTATCGTCCTGCGTGACTCGTGGGATATGACCTAGTTTGTACCGCTTCCGGAGATGTAGAAAAATAATGTATAGGAGCTTGGGATGCCTCCGATGTGATGTAATCTTCCTTTCACCATAATAGTACCTTGTTTGGTCTTGTACTAAACTTTGTATGGTGTGTATGACGATGGAATAAAAGAAGCAGTTTCTGTATCTACCATGTCATACGGATGATCATCTTGCATTCCGAGTTATTCCTTACATTCTGTATCCTATGCCGGAATCTTATCATTCTGACTAAATCATTGTCTTTTTTACCTAGGATGGTCAACACGCGCAATAACCCTGCTCCTCAAGAGCAGGCCGAAGGCAGTGAAGTCAGGAATGCAAATCTGCCTCATCCTCCTTCCCTAGCCGAGGTTATGCTGGAAGCCGAGAGAAACAAGCGGGAGACCAACCGTTTGTTGGAGCGTATTGAACAGAACACAGCACACCATCAGAGAAATTACTTGGTGTCACTCAGTGATTTCATCAAGTTACATCCACCCACGTTCCACCACTCCGTCGAGCCTCTCGACGCTGATGACTGGCTTCGCAATATTTCTCACAAACTGCGTTCCGCGCTAGTAGCTGAGGCTGACAAGGTCACCTTTGCTGCATATCATCTTGAAGGCCCCGCCAGTCTATGGTGGGATAATTATGGAGCTATGCGCCCAGCGGGCCATGTCACTACTTGGGCTGAATTCAGTGAGGCTTTCCGTGAACATCACATTCTGAGGGTCTCATGGACCGTAAACGTGAGGAATTTTGCAGTTTCACTCAAGGCCGACTCTCTGTGGATGCTTACAGCAGGGAGTTCGGTAACCTCGCACGATATGCAACTGAGGAAGTTTCTACTGATGCCAAGAAGCAAGCAAGGTTCCGTAAGGGACTTAGTCCTGAGCTTCGCCGCGACCTCCGTCTGCATGAGTGCACATCTTTTCAGAAGCTCGTTAACAAGGCCATCAGTGCTGAGACTGGTCAGACTGATTATGATGCAACACGCAAGCATGGCCGTGACGTGGGTTCCTCATCCGGTGCTGGCCCTCAGAAGCGCCACGTGTGGGTGCCTAACACTGCCCTGCCACCCAGGTTCACACCGAGGCCATCCTTCCAGGCGCCTCGCCCTGTTCAACAGTTTGCACCAGCCAAGCCCTATGGTGGTCCAACCAACAATGCTCCTCCACGCGCCAGTTCCGTGACTTGCTTTAAGTGTGGGGAATCAGGCCACTATATGCGCGAGTGTCCCCAAACCAACCCCAACCAATCTGCTAAAGTTGTTAGCCGTGGCAAGCCGACAGGGAAAGTGTTCCACGCCAAGCCGGCCACCGCTGCACGTGGCCATGTCAACTGTATCTCTGCCGAAGAAGCTCAAGAGGATCCCAACGTCGTTCTCAGTACTCTCCTTGTTAATTGCCACCCGGCATCTGTTCTTTTCGATACAGGAGCATCTCATTCATTTATATCCGAGAGCTATGCTCGTCTGCATAACACCACATTCTGTGAGATGCCCACCTCTATGGTAATTCAAACTCCGGGATCCAAATGGAAAACCTCTAGGGTAAGTCATGGAAATGAAATCCAAGTCGACAGACTTGTTTTCCTTGCATCTTTGATAGCTCTTAAATCTTCAGATATTAATATCATCTTGGGTATGGACTGGATGTCAGCCCATCATGCCAAAATTGATTGCTTCTCTAGGACTGTTCAACTCACCCATCCTTCGGGGAAGATAGTCAATGTCTTGACCCGAATAGCCAAGCGACAGTTATGTTCTCTGAACGCCAGCCCTTTGCCAGATCTTGAGGACGTTCCGGTAGTCCGTGACTTTCCGGATGTCTTCCCAGAGGAATTGCCAGGTGTTCCACCTGACAGGGATGTTGAGTTCGTAATAGACCTCATTCCAGGAACCGTCCCGATTGCTAGAAGACCCTATAAGATGGCACCACTAGAACTAGCCGAGCTTAAGAAACAACTCGATGAGTCCTTGAAAAAGGGTTTCATCCGACCTAGTTCATCTCCGTGGGCTTGCCCCGTCCTCTTCGTCAAGAAGAAGGATGGTACGGACCGGATGGTTGTAGATTATCGACCTGTCAATTTGGTCACAATCAAGAACAAATATCCGCTTCCCATGATCAACGACCTTTATGATCAGCTCGCTGGATCCTCAGTCTTCTCCAAAATGGATTTGAGGTTGGGCTACCATCAAATCAAAATCAGGAACAGGGACATTCCTAAAACGGCCTTTGTTACTCGTTATGGCCAATACGAGTACACCGTCATGTCCTTCGGTTTAACCAACGCTCCACCCACTTTTTCTCGGTTGATGAACTCAATCTTCATGGAGTATTTGGATAAATTCGTCGTGGTTTACCTCGATGATATACTCATCTACTCCAAGAACGAGGAAGAACATGCCGAACATCTAAGGCTAGTGTTGAAGAAACTTCGAGAGCATCGCCTTTATGCCAAATTTTCTAAATGTGAATTTTGGTTGTCAGAAGTGACCTATCTGGGTCATGTAATATTTGGTAAAGGTATTGCTGTTAACCCTGAGCGAGTTCAAGCCGTCCTTGATTGGACTCCACCTGAATCGGTCAAGAAAGTTCGGAGTTTTCTGGGCTTAGCAAGCTATTGCCGTTGCTTTGTCGAAAAATTCTCCAAAGTTGCTAAACCTCTAACCGAACTCCTCAAGAAAGATAAAAAGTTCGAGTGGACTCCACAATGTGAGCACAGCTTTCAGGAACTGAAAAGACGCCTGACCTCTGCTCCCGTACTGGTACCGCCAGACTTCTCTAAGGACTTTGTTATCTACTGCGACGCCTCGCGACAAGGACTAGGTTGCATTCTCATGCAAGATCGACACGTAATTGCTTACGCTTCACGGCAATTGCACCCACATGAGGAGAATTATCCTACTCATGATCTAGAGCTTGCAGCTGTAGTCTATGCACTTAAAACCTGGCGACATTACCTCCTCGGTAATCGTTGCGAAATATTCACTGATCACCAAAGTCTGAAGTACATCTTCACCCAACCGGATTTGAATCTCAGGCAAAGACGTTGGGTCGAGTTGATCACAGATTTCGACTTAGGAATAACTTACACCCCAGGGAAAGCCAACGTCATGGCTGATGCGCTAAGTCGTAAATCTTATTGTAACAACCTGATGTTACAACAAAGTCAACCGCTTCTCCATGAGGAATTTCGGAAGCTTAACCTTCACATTGTTCCTCAAGGATTTCTTTCCACCTTGGTGGCGAAACCTACTCTTACGGATCAAATTATCGCCGCCCAAAAGCGAGATAAGGGAATATCTAAAATCAAGGAGAACATTGCTAGCGGAGGTGCTAGTTGTTTCTCCACAAATGATCATGGTGCTGTGTACTTTGAGAACCGTTTAGTGGTTCCCAAGAACCAGCATCTACGACAGTTGATCCTTAAGGAGGCTCATGAATCTCCTCTCACCATTCATCCCGGTAGTACCAAGATGTATCAGGACCTACGCCAGAGGTTCTGGTGGACTAGGATGAAGAGAGAAATTGCTCAGTATATTGCTAATTGCGACGTCTGCCGTCGTGTAAAAGCAGAGCATCAACGGCCTGCTGGCACCCTTCAACCCCTAGCTATTCCTGAATGGAAATGGGATAAAATTGGTATGGATTTCATTACCGGTTTTCCCAGGACCAAGAGAGGGAATAATGCTATCTTCGTCGTGGTCGATCGTCTTTCCAAGGTAGCCCATTTCTTACCTGTTCGTGAGAGTACAACTGCTAGTTAGTTAGCAGACCTGTACATCTCCTGAATAGTGTCTCTCCATGGTGTTCCTTTGGAAATTAACTCGGATCGAGGAAGTCTTTTCACCTCTCGATTTTGGGAAAGTTTCCAAAATGCTATGGGAACCCGCCTTTCCTTTAGCACCGCTTTTCACCCTCAATCGAGTGGTCAGGTAGAACGTGTCAACCAGATCCTAGAAGACATGCTTCGAGCCTCTGTTATCTCATTCGGAATGGAGTGGGAGAAATGCCTTCCATTTGCCGAATTTGCTTATAACAACAACTATCAATCTAGCTTGGGTAAAGCCCCTTTTGAAGTTCTCTATGGACGACGGTGTCGAACACCCCTTAATTGGTCAGAAACCGGGGAAAGACAATTCTTTGGAACGGATATGATCCAGGAAGCAGAAGAGCAAGTTCGCATCGTTCGTGAAAAGTTGAAAACAACCCAATCTCGTCAAAAGAGTCAATATGACCGAAAACATAAGGCTATGACTTTCGAGGTTGACGAGAAGGCTTACCTTCGGGTTACTCCTCTAAAGGGAACCCATCGTTTCGGTATCAAAGGCAAATTGGCTCCTCGTTACATTGGACCTTTTCGCATTCTCGCTAAACGAGGAGAAGTTGCCTACCAGTTGGAGCTACCTCCGCATCTCTCCAGAGTCCACGATGTCTTCCACGTTTCTCAACTCAGGCGTTGCTTCTCGGATCCTATCCGTGGAGTGGACCACGAAACGCTTGATCTCCAAGATAATCTCACGTATTGAGAGTACCCCATTCGTATCCTCGATCAGGCTGAGCGTACCACTCGACGTCATAATATCAAGTTTCTCAAAGTTCAATGGTCGCACCATTCTGAGGATGAAGCAACTTGGGAAATGGAGGATCGTCTTCGACTCGAGTACCCCGCCTTCTTCCCGGAGGAACCCAAATCTCAGGACGAGATTCTTTTGAGTGGGGGTGAGTTGTCACACCCTAGCTAGTTCATGCATTAGAGTGTTGCATCATGTCTATTTTTTTCATCAGAAACCTGAAATGGGGATGACAGAACCCCCAGCCCCCTCTGAAACCAACTAGGGTTTACTAAAAACTTTTTCAATAAACCTGAAATGCCCTTCTAAAATGCCCATCATTTTTGTCCTAGTTCAGAACCTCTGCCAAAAGTGATGCACATTTTCCTAGGTCATCTTAGGGTCTTTGAATTAAATCATAAATATTTGAATTTGGGCATTTAAAATTATATAAAATATTCAAATGCTCAAATATCTCCAAACTAAAATGTTTCATGTTGGAAATAATCCAACTATGGACCAGGAGTAGTTTGGTGATTTTAGGAGTTGCCTAAGTATTTTTAATAATTCAACAAAGTTGCAGAAGTATTAAAAAACAGAAAACAGGGAGTAACAGGGAAACTTACCTGGCGCCCAGCACCCGGCCCACCTGCCGGCCCAGCCCAGCACCGCTCCAGCGAGCTGCTTGCCGGCCAGATAGGCAGGCAGGTACCCGACGGCGGCCGCAGCATGCGCCACGCAGCTGGCCGTCGCCCTGCTTCACCTACTCGCCTCGTGGCTGGATGGATGAACCCCACGCCGCGCCGTGAACCTCCAGGACACCTCCATTCTCCCCCAACCCCTCTCTCTCTCGCGCTCCCCCGCCATGGCCGACGCCATCGCCGCCACCCCCTCACCGTAGCCACGCCCTCCGTCAACCCCACGCCGTGCCGCCGTGTCCAGGAGCTCCGCCATCCTCCTCTCCTTCGAGCAAGCCGAGCCCCGAGCGCTCGCAAGGCCCGAGCCCACCGCATCGACCTCGACCAAACCGCCGTCGCCGGAGATCCCCTTCAACGCCGACGTCGCTCCGGCCCGTCCCCGGCCGCACCAAGTGCTTCGTCGAACTCCCCGTGAGCTTAGCCATCTTCCCCTCCCTTCTTTTCTTGCTCCCGAGCTGTGTAGTGACCTCCCGGAGCTCAACCGCACCCACCGCCACGGAGCTCGTCGCCGACGTGCTCCCGGTCACCCTCCGGCCACAAACTGGTGTCCATCATGCTCACCACGTCACGTAGCACCTAACCAGCTACTCCCCGCACCTCACCGACCCCTCTAGCATCAAGTTCGCCTTCGGCCGAACTCCGGTGGCCGCCAAAGTCGTCGCCGGCGCCAACTCCGGCCACCCCGACCCCAACGGACTCCACCAAGAGCTGCAGCTCCTCTCCAGCTCCACTTTGATGGCCTCCGCGACTCGTTTGGTTGCCGGAACGGCCAAAACCACTTCCGCCGCCGCGTCGGGCTCGCCGGCGGCTAAACGCCGGTGCAGCCGACCTGGGTTTGACCACGGGTGGGCCCTGGTTGACTCCGATGAGTCAATGACAGGTGGGGCCCAGCCCTGTTAATTAAATAGGTTTAGTTTTAATTAAACTTTAACTAAACTAATCACACTGACACGCGGGACCCACTGTCAGGTTTGACCGGACCGTGTCCCGTTGAACCGCTGATGTCACACTGACGTCAGGCTGACGCAGTAATTGATTTCTGGATTTATTCTAATATAGGAAATTCCAGAATATAGTTTAAACTTCAAAAATTCATAATTTTTAATCTGTAACTCCAAATCAAACAAGTTATATATGAAAAATGATCAGAAAAATCCAATCTATCCATCTGTACTATTTTCATGCATGATTAAACAAGTTAACTTGATGATTATTGCAGAACAAGATAAAACACTTTAAAGGGCCATGTATGAGTTTGAAATTTGAATCTTTGGTTCAAATTGGTTCAAACCCTTCTGGTTTTAGTTGCATTAGCCCAACACACTCATATTGCCATGTTTCATGCATGCATCATATTGTCGCACATTGTTTGGTGATTGTTGTGTATCGGTGTTCTTTGCGGCAGGTTCTGCCTCCGAGGAGTACCGTGATTACCCTAGCGAAGAGCCATATCAGTGCATCGAACCATCAGGCAAGCAACCAACTATTTGATCATATCGATACAATCCCATGTTCTCGCTCCTGCTCTCTTTTACTGCATTAAGACAACGCGTTTCAAACTGCTGTGTGCTACGGTAGTTGAACCCACTTCCTCTGCATGACCTGTCATTGCCACAGTAACTAGATGAAACCCACTAGCATGTGTAGGAGTTGATTGAGCCATATGTATGTGTTGTTCCTACCTTGCTATGCCTGCTATGCTTAGAGTCGTGTCAGGTCTGGTTCATCTGGGTGATGGGCTAGAGTGAAATGTTTATGTCGGTAATGAGAGTGGTGTGGTGAACACGTTTTGGTAAAGGTATCGATGAGAGGCCATGTAGGAGTACATGGTGGGTTGTTTCATTGAAGCCGACCTTAAGCACTGAGATCTGTATGTGTGATTTAAGAATCAGCTACTACCATGCATTGGGCCCGAAACCAATGGACCCTCTCGGCTTCTTATTCACCCTAGTTCTCCGTCCAGGAGTTGCAAGTAGTTTCTGGTGTTTGTAGCCTACTGGAGGCCGTGGACAGCGCTGACCGTAGGGGTGGGCTGTGATGCGGTAGGTACGTGGCACGGTGTACCGAATACCCGTTAGGTATCTCGGGAACCCTGTTCACATCGTTCGGGGCCGTATGGGAAACCTCGGCCGGACTCCCTGCGGATGGAACCTGAATAGGCGATAAACCTGGACTGGAGGCTTAGGTGATTAGGTAGGTCGTGGCCGACACCCACGTTGGGCTTCCGCTTGAAGGTTGCCGAGTACATGTCGTGTAAGCGACGGTAAGTGGTGAGAGCGTGTAAGCGATGGTGTGCTCGGTTGGGCGCTACGGCGACCGTGGCCACGACGGCGACATCGCCGGCGGCGTGGAGCTCTCGGTCGAGGTGGAGCTAGGGCCTAGAGGTCGGGAGAGACCAGGGAAGAAGGGGGAAACGCTCCGGGGGCTCACCGCGGTTGCAGTGGGCGTCGAAGCGGGCTCGGGGACGCGCCGGAGACGACGAATTTGACGGCGACGGTGGTCGGAGTCCGAAGAGGGGAACGGCGACGTGGCGGCGATGCAGGGCTTCCGGAGACCCGTGGAGCGGTGGGGAGGAAGAGGGAGTTGTGGCGGAGCTTCTGAGCTAGTCGGGGGAGCGAGGGGTGGTCGGAGACGACCGCTACGGCGAACGGTGGCGACGGTGGTGTTCGGCCGTGTGAGAGAGAGAGCGAGGGAGAGGAAGGAGAGCTCCACGCCGCCGGCGATGTCGCCGTCGTGGCCACGGTCGCCGTAGCGCCCAACCGAGCACACCATCGTGCTCCACACATCACCAGGAGCACGTAGAACGCACCAACACCTCCCCAAACCCCCTGCAACACTGATCCCGACCGCACCCGAACTCCGGCCGCCGCAGCCGAGCTCGCCGCCGTCAACTCCGGCCACCCCGAGCCCAACCACCACCACCAATAGACGCGGCTCAACCTCAGCAACACGTAGATGCCTTCCGCCGTCCATTTGGTCGCCGGAATGGCAAAAAGCACTCTCGCCGCCGTCTCGGATCTCGCCGGCGTCATGTCGCCGGTGGGGTTTGACTTGACCGACCTGGGGTTTGACCCCCCAGGGTCACTGACGCGTGGGCCCTGTCGGCCAGATGGTTAGGTTAGCGCTAACTACTGTTAGTCAACCCCCCTGACACTGACAGTGGGCCCCAGCGCCACTAATTAGTAATTAGAATTAATTTAAATCTGTTTAACCCCCCCTGTCACTGACGTGTGGCCCCCACACGTCAGGTTTGACTTCAGCCAGCCGCAGTTGACCTACTGACGTCACACTGACGTCAGGCTGACGCAGTAATTGAATTTCTGGATTTAAATTAAATCAGGAAATTCCAGAATATTAATTAAACTTCAAAAATTCATAACTTTTATTCTGTAACTCCAAATTGGACAAATTATATATGAAAAATGATCAGAAAAATCCAATCTATCCATCTGTACCATTTCCATGCATGATCAAACAAGTTAAGTTGATGTTTTAATCAGAACAAGAAAAGGCACTTTAAAAGGCCATATTTGAATTTGAAATTTGAATCCTTGATTCAAATTTGTTCAAACCCTTCTGGTTTTAGTTGCATTAGCCCAACACACTCATATTGCCATGTTTCATGCATGCATCATATTGTTGCATATTGTTTGGTGATGTTTGTGTATCGATGTCCTTTGCGACAGGATCTGTCCCCGAGGAGTACCGTGATCACCCTAACGAAGAACCATATCAGTGCATCGAACCATCAGGCAAGCAACCAACCATTTGATCATATCGATACAATCCCATGTTCCCGCTCCTGCTCTCTTCTACTGCATTAAGACAACGCGATTCAAACTGCTGTGTGTTACGGTAGTTGAACCCATTTCCTCTGCATGACCTGTCATTGCCACAGTAACTAGATGAAACCCACTAGCATGTGTAGGAGTTGATTGAGCCATATGTATGTGTTGTTCCTACCTTGCTATGCCTGCTATGCTTAGAGTCGTGTCAGGTCTGGTTCATCTGGGTGATGGGCTAGAGTGAAATGATTATGTCGGTAATGAGAGTGGTGTGGTGAACACGATTTGGTAAAGGTATCGATGAGAGGCCATGTAGGAGTACATGGTGGGTTGTTTCATTGAAGCCGACCTTAAGCACTGAGATCTGTATGTGTGATTTAAGATACAGCTACTACCATGCATTGGGCCCTGAAATATGACCCCGCTCGACTTCTTATCCACCCTAGTTCTCTGTCCAGGAGTTGCAAGTAGTTTCTGGTGTTTGTAGCCTACTGGAGGCCGTGGACAGCGCTGACCGTAGGGCTGGGCTGTGATGCGGTAGGTACGTGGCACGGTGTACCGAATACCCGTTAGGTATCTCGGGAACCCTGTTCACATCGTTTGGGGCTGTGAGCGAAACCTCGGCCGGATCTCCTCATGGATGGAACCCGAATAGGCGATAAACCTGGACTAGAGACTTAGGTGTTTAGGTAGGTCGTGGTCTACACCCACGTCGGCTTTCGCTTGAAGTCTGCCGAGCACATGTCGTGTGCAGACGCTAAGTGGTGGAAACATGTATGAAGAAGTACACCCCTGCAGGGTTATCATAATCTATTCGAATAGCCGCGTCCGCGGTAAAGGACTACTTGGTTGCCTATACAGTTCATAGACAAGTAAATGGAAACTACTAAAAGCCTCAAGATAAGTGTGAGTGCCGAGGATGGCTCTTCCGTAGGAAGACGGAGGTGAATCCTCGGTGGTGTATTGAAGTGGTGAGTAGTGGACTCGTGTGCGTAAAACCATTTCAAGTTGGAGTCTCGTAGGATAGCCTAGCCAAGAGTCAAAGCGGGCTTGCTGCAACAACTCCACCAACCCTTCTTGATAATGTGCATGTATGTAGGATCTGATGTAAGTCTTGCTGAGTACCTTTGTACTCATGTTGCTATAATTTACATTTTTACAGAAGACGCTGCAAACCCTTCTGATGTGTTCTTCGTAGACGTTGACATCAATGAGTAGGCTAAGGCCCAGGTGGTGATCCTGAGCTTGTGAAGGACCACATAGTATAGCTAGGCTTTCCAAGCCTCTTTTATTTTACTAGTTGTCTGTACTCAGACAAGTTACTTCCGCTGCTGGTTTGTATGACTGTATGACTTGAATGCTGGGTCGTGTGACCCGTACCTATGTGTATGTCATGTATGGCTCTCTGAGCCTTAAATAAAGTACTTGTGTCGTAGAGTCATGTTGTGATGCCTTGTTGTATTTGCACATATCGAGCATATTGTGTGTATGATTGAAATGCTTGGTATGTGTGGGATCTGACTATCTAGTTGTTTATCTTTAGTAGCCTCTCTTACCGGGAAATGTCTCCTAGTGTTACCACTGAGCCATGGTAGCTTGCTACTGCTCTGGAACACTTAGGCTGGCCGGCATGTGTCCTTCTTCGTTCCTGTGTCTGTCCCTTCGGGGAAATGTCACGCATTGAGTACCGGAGTCCTGTTAGCCCGCTACAGCCCGGTTTACCGGAGTCCTGCTAGCCCAGTGCTACAGCCCGGACCCACTTGCTGATGACCGACACGTTCGAAGCTGGGTCATGGATGCCTGTCCCTGTAAGTCTGTGCCACTTTGGGTTTACGACTAGTCATGTCAGCCCGGGCTCCTTATCATATGGATGCTAGCGACACTATCATATACGTGAGCCAAAAGGCGCAAACGGTCCCGGCAAAGGTAAGGCGACACCCGTGGGGATACCGTGTGTGAGGCCGCAAAGTGATATGAGGTGTTACAGGCTAGATCGACGTGACATCGAGTCGGGGTCCTGACATTCTCACTCACCACCACGGGAAGACAATAAAAGGCGCAGCTCAAGAAAGACCAAGATCACGACAACCAAAGTTGAACAAAGTGGACATTTTAGAGCTAAGGAAAGTTGCAGTGGTATGTGAGTTCCCTGACATATTTCCGGAAGAACTACCAGGCATGCCGCCAGATTGGGAAATAGAGTTCAGCATTGAACTAGCTCCTGGAACCACCCCCATTTACAAGAAACCCTATAGGATGGCACCCTCCAAGTTGGTAGAATTAAAGAAGCAAATAAAAGAATTATTGGACAAAGGATTTGTATGAGCCAGCTCCTCACCTTGGGGTTCACGAGTATTATTTGCCAAGAAAAAGGATGGGACACTGAGATTATGCATAGACTATCGAGCACTCAACATGGTCACCATCAAAAATAAATATCCGATGCCACAGATAAATGATTTATTTGACCAGCTTGCACAAGCCAAAGTTTTCTATAAAATTGATTTAAGGTCAGGATATCCGCAATTAAAAGTACGGACAGAAGATATCCCTAAGACAACATTCACCTCCAGATACGGATTATATGAGTTTACAGTAGTGCCGTTTGGACTAACAAACGCCCCCGCATATTTTGTCCATCTCATGAACAAAGTGTTTATGAAATTTATGGACAAATTTGTTGTGGTGTTCATTGATGATATTCTAGTATACTCTAAGACACCAAAAGAGCATGCAGAACATCTCAAGATTGTACTGGGAGAATTGAGGAAACACCAATTATATGCCAAATTCAGCAAATGTGAATTTTGGTTAAGACATGTTGGTTTTCTAGGCCACGTATTGACCCAAGAAGGTGTTGCCGTGGGCCCAGAAAAAGTCAAGGCCGTACTTGGCTGGAGGCCACCAGCCAACGTAACAGATGTCCGAAGCTTTCTGGGAATGGCTGGATACTACCGAAGGTTTATTGAGGGGTTCTCCACCATAGCAAAAACAATGACAAAGTTACTCAAGAAGGATAAGAAATTTGTATGGACTGAAGCTTGCGAGAAAAGTTTCCAAGAACTCAAGAAGAAATTAACAACAGCACCAGTATTGGTTATACCAGACATACACAAAAGTTTTGAAGTGTATTGTGACGCATCCCAAAAAGGCCTCGGATGCGTGCTAATGCAAGAAGGCAAAGTAGTCGCATACGCTTCCAAACAACTTCGAAAGCATGAAGAAAATTATCCCACTCATGACTTAGAATTGGCAGCAGTCATTCATGCACTCAAAGAGTGGAGACACTTTTTGCTTGGAAATCGTTGTGAAATATATATGGACCACAAAAGTCTCAAATATATTTTCACACAGCCAGAGCTCAATTTACGGCAACGGCGCTGGTTGGAATTAGTGAAAGATTATGATGTTGGCATCCACTACCATCCAGGAAAAGCGAATGTAGTGGCAGATGCTCTTAGTCGAAACCCCAGCTCAGGCAACGACAGTCCACATAACTTGTGACCTGAATTTCAACATGAGTTCGCCAAACTCAACTTGGTGATGGTCACGAAAGGCACTGTGTCAAATTTGCAAATACAACCCACCCTTGTGGAGCAGATTAAGAAAGCTTAGCATGGACATCCCAGGACTGAAGGCATAAAAAGAAAAGTAAGCATGGGCAAGGCCTCCGAATTCGTCGTAGACGAAGAGGGAATATTATGGTACGGAGATAGGCTCTGCGTGCCAAATATAGAGGACCTCAAACAGCAAATTCTAGCTGAAGGCCACGCCACCCCATATTCAATCCACCCTGGAGGAACCAAAATGGATAAGGACATTCAGGAAAGATTTTGGTGGCACGGTATGAAGAGGGATATAGCCACCTTCATTGCATGTTGCGATTCTTGTCAACCCATTAAAGCCGAGCATCAAAAACCAGCAGGACTATTACAACCAAACAGGATATCTGAGTGGAAATGGGACGAAATTGGGATGGATTTTATTGTTGGACTACCTCGGTCACAACACGGAAATGATGCCATATGGGTCATCATAGATAGATTAACCAAGGTGGCACATTTCATCCCAGTAAAGACAACCCACACCACTCAGAAGCTTGCCAAGCTTTATCTCTCCCGTATAGTTTGTCTCCATGGAGTTCCAAAGACTATAATATCCGACGGAGGCACTCAATTCGTCTCGAAATTCTAGGATCATTTACAACAGGCTCTGGGAACTCAACTAGCATTCAGTACAGCATACCACCCCCAGACTGATGGACAAACTGAACGCGTGAACCAAATTCTAGAGGACATGCTGAGAGCATGTGTCCTCACCTGTGGAACTAGTTGGGAAGAAAGCTTGCCATATGCCGAGTTCGCATACAACAACAGCTACCAATCCAGTCTACAAATGGCACCTTTTGAAGCCTTGTACGGGCGAAGATGTCGTACCCCATTAAACTGGTCAGAAATAGGAGACAGTCATATCTTCGGCTCAGACATGCTCAAGGGGGCTGAAGAGAAAGTTAGAAAAATCAGGGACCGGCTCAAGACAGCTCAAAGTCGACAAAAGAGTTATTACGATCGAAAACATCGTGAAGTCAGCTTTGAACCCGGTGATTATGTGTATTTACGAGTATCTCCTATGAGGGGCCTGCAACGGTCCAAAGTTAAAGGAAAGCTAGCACCAAGATTTATTGGACCCTTCTGTGTGGTTGTACGGAGAGGTACAGTAGCCTACCAGCTAGACCTACCCAAAGAGCTGTCAGACGTCTACGACGTGTTCCACATCTCACAGTTAAGGAAATGCGTAAGCAACCCAAAGAAGCAAGTGTCACATGAGAGCATTGACGTGCAACCAGACCTCACCTACAGGGAACGTCCAATAAAAATATTAGAAGAGTCTGAAAGGAGGACCAGTCAGAAAACAATTAAGTTTTTCAAGGTTCAGTGGAGCAATCACACCGAGGATGAAGCGACATGGGAAAGAGAGGACTCTCTCCGGGAAGAGTACCCACACCTATTTGAGGATAAGCTGAAATCTCAGGGACGAGATTTTTCCTAAGTGGGTAGGTGTTGTAACACTCCAAAAATTTTGCCTTGGTTTTACCAAATTCTCTATTATTTTTGAAAGGGGTTATTTAAAATTTTTCTAAAGGACTCTCCCTTTCGAAAACTTTTATTTTATGACAAGTATTTTTGTTTGGATTCATCCCAAATCTTGATCTTTGGCCTTGAGGGTTTTTCATCTTATGTTGGCTGAACACAAATAACATTGGAAGGTTTTTGCAATATTTTCCATTTAAAAAGAATTCCATTAAAACTCTTGGGTTTATTCTTCCTCTTTCAAAAAAATATCCTCTTGCCATGGCCTATGAAGAAATTTTTCTTCCAAAACTATCTACTCACTTTGAGTCAAGCCAAGAATCCTATTCCAGCAAGTCTCAACCTCTTTAAAATTTTATTTCTATTTATTTTGCCCTCAAAAGCAATTTTTGTCATTTACTTTGACCTTGGTGGTTTACAAAGGAACTACCAATTTTCCTTTGAATCTTGATCCCAAATAAATTTCTCTGGATAGTCCTTAGCACCCTCAACCAAGATCCACTGGCCCACAGTTCAAAATTTTCAAAATTTGCCCACTGCAAGTTTGGACCAGATTTGCCATTTTTGGTGAAATTCATACTTTTGCTTCTCCTAAAAATCTGAGATAATTCATGCAGCCTCCAGATACATCAAGAGACCACCTCACCAAAGATCAGCTCTAGAAAAATTTCCCACATGCCAAAATCATTTCATCGAACAGTTGGCATCCACTGTTGCTGTTCAAATGCAGTAAAGTTTCAGAGTTCAGTGTCTACTTTCTGTTGACAGTATCATTTCTTCAGAGCACAGCGTCAATCTCGCCAGCGCCCGCGTTGGCACCTTGCGCACTGCTTCTCCTTCTTATCCAGTGCGCCGCTCGATCACTTGGACGGGCATGAGCGTCGGTGGTGAGCTAGAAGGAGTGTATCGCCCCCGTGAGCGGCGACAGCAGCGCCCGCTGCGGCCGTCAAAAGGGCTTGGCGTGGAACGGCGCCGTCCAGCACTGCCCAAGCCACCCGAGGCCTTCGCGTGGCCGTCCCCTCCCCTGTGCACGCTGCAGCATGGTCGCTGTGGCCTGAGAGGCGCAGAGCACGCTCTCTGCCGCCGGCGTGCCCGTGAGCCGTTCTGTCGAGAACGTGGAGTGACGCCCATGATTTTCCAAGTTCAACCTCTCGATGGAACCAGTAGACCATCACGTTGATGCCCAATCGCCTAAAACCCCCGTTCGGCCACTGCCTCGCCGTAATCACCACCAGAGTTATCCCGTTCATGGCAACCGCCTCGGATCAGCTATAAAAGGAGCCCTCGAGCTCACCTTCGACGCTGCACCACACCTCCACCTCACCAGAGCCCCGCCTAGATACTAGGAAGACCTTGGGGAGGCCTTCTTCCCCGACTCCGGCCGCCCCGATCCGCTTCGGGCTCCAGCAAGATTAGCTCGAGTGCGTGCACCCCCGCCTCCCAAGTTGTACCAGTGGCATCCTAGTGCACCCACTCCACTAACCCACGCCCCAATATGAAGCTTGCAGCCCTCCCCGGCGAGATCCACTGACGCCCGAGCCGCCGTCCGTCGGAGTGAAGGCCGTCATCGACGTGGGGCTCGCCGACGTCCAACTCCACCACCCACAGACGCGGGAGAGCACCGTGAGTCCGTAGGTACCAGCCCCTCCCCCTACCTCGCCGTGGATCGTCGCCGGCGACCACCGCAAGCTTCGGGCGCCGGCGTGCTCTGCTTTTCCTTTTCAAACATTTAAACCTAACAGGTGGGACCCCCTCGTCAGCCTCTCTTTTCTAATCAAACCGTTTCTCTGGAAAGCGCCTTCGGGCAGAGTACATTTTCCCTGTTGGGTGATGTATTTCTTAACGAAACATTTTCAGTTTTTATAAACTAAACCCTGGATACTTTCTATTTCATTACAGATAAGTCCCTGGGCTAAAACCTTTATAACTTTTTAACAGAAGATGATTTTGAATTGATTCTTTTCTGTCATCTTTATTTTTCTGTCTAGTTTTGTATCATATTTATTTGAAAAAAATTGGGACAATTTTTATAGACACACGGTATTTACGTTAGTGTGCGATTTCTTTATACCGTAGATACCGGAGGAGGTGACGGAACCGCGAACTTCGCCGAGCTAGACTCCGACTACTCCGAAGCAGGCAAGCTTGTTTGAACCTTTGATATGATGAGTGTTTTGCATGTTTGCTTGAGTAGTTTTCTCATGGCATGTTTATATAAGCATATTGTGAATGTTATATTGCATGCAAGGCAAACTACAGGTGGGCTTCGAAGTTCATATGTTCATATGATGATAAGATAACCTGATCATGTGGTGGCATGATAGGTTGTAAGCTGGTATTGTTGAAGCATGCCAGTCTTACATCAACTGCGTAACTCTAGTGTTAACGTGGAACAAGTTCTGTTCTTGTTCGTCCCCGTCCGTGCCACCACATGATTTCTGCAAAGAATGCGGTTTAGTAAGTTGCAAACCTCTCTCCTAATACACACCAAATAGAGGGGCCGTGATGAGGGTTCCATGGCCCTGGACTAAAGCCCGTCATCTAGTCAGGGGGCATGGGTGTTTCCGGTTGGGACCGAGAGGGGGGCACCCCTTAGAGCGCGCGAATATAAATTTGATCCCATGCTATTCGAGGTTGTAGCCTCCCCATCCCAAAGTTTTTCTTGAACGTTGCCTAGGGTGACCCCTGGCAGCAGAATGTGGAATGGGTGTGTACTGGTCAGATGTGTTTCTTCTAAAATACCGTAAACGGAACTAGTACTTCGTGACTACTGAAATCCATTGGCTGTGGAATAATAGTGCAAACTTTGCAGAGTCATAACCATCCGAGTAACTGTGACAGCCTCAATTCAATCGTACACTAATCATACACACAAATGTGTACGATCAAGATCAAGGACTCACGGGAAATATATCACAACACAACTCTAGACACAAATTGAAATAAGACAAGCTTTATATTACAAGCCAGGGCCTCGAGGGCTCGAATACATAAGCTCGAATACACAAGAGTCAGCGGAAGCAACAATATATGAGTACAAACATAAGTTAGACAAGAATGCCTTAAGAAGGCTAGCACAAAAGCAACAACGATCGAAAAGAGCAAGGTCTCCTGCCTGGGAGCCTCCTAACTACTCCAAGTCGTCAGCGGTCTTCACGTAGTAGTAGGCATCCTTCGGGTAGTAGTAGTCATCAGTGGCGTCGTCTGGCTCCTGGGATCCGTCATCTGGTCGCAACAATCGGGTACGGGCGAAAAGAAGTAGCAAAGCAACCGTGAGTACTCATCCAAAGTACTCACAAGACTTACATAAAATTTAAACTAAGTATGCATCTATATCAAAGGAATGGGTTGTATCTGTGGACTAAACTGCAGAATGCCAGAAGGGAAGGGGAAAGCCTAGCCTATCGAAGACTAGCATCTTCTGGAAACCACCATCTTGCAGCAACAGGAGGGAGTAGAGTAGCATAAATTAAAGTAGCAGTAATGTTATCAACCTCGGCCGAAGATCCTTTCTCGACTCCCTGCGAGAAAGCCATCCCAGAGCTATACTATCCAGTTCTCATCTCCATTTCTCATATCCATTTCTCATCACAGTCCATTCTCATCTCAGGTATCCAGTTCTAGTTGTATCGATCGGGATACAACTCCAAGTGTCCCTTACCGTAGGACAGGCTATCGATAGATGTTTTCTTCCCTACAGGGGTGCACCAACTTACCCACCACGCTCGATTAACTCTGGTCGGACACACTTTCCTGGGTCATGCCCAGCCTTGGCCAAACAATACGCCGCAACCCGACATAGGCTTAATAGAGAGGGCAACAAGTCAGACTAAACCTATGCCCCAGGGGTCATGGGCCATCTCACCGGGAACTCCTGCACGTTGCGTACGCGGCCGATGAGCAGACCTAGCTACCACCTTAAACAAGGTAGGTGCTTTCCAGTCCAACCCGGTGCGCGCCGCTCAGTCGCTGACGTCTATTAAGCTTCGGCTGATGTATACGACGCAGAACGCCCATACTATGCCCACGTGATGGTTAGTGCTATCAGGCCAGAGGCCCCTCAGATCAAATATCCAAATCATAGTAGATTAGGAAAGCGTGGTAACGAGCAGAGACTCATGATCGGTGTGACCCCGTCGCCCCATCTCGAGTACTTGCGGCAAGGGCTAAGAATGCCCGGGCACGCCTCGTAAGTATCTCGCGGGCACCTTCCAGGTCAACCCGACTCCACATCACTCGCAATTAAGATCGCGTGGGTACCCCTCAGGGTTGACCCGTCTTTAGTAACATGGCTCAGTGTAAAGTCATACTAACCATAGTAGCTGTGTGTCTAACACAAAGGGGAAAACCCGAGGAATCACCCCCGATGAATTCCACTCGATGTAATCATCAAGGTGAACGTAAGAGGATCCACCCTCGAGGTTCACACTTGAGGGGTTGCACGATAGAGCGGTAACGGAAGTGGTTAAGGAGGAAATCACCCTCGATGACCTCGACCGTATAGCTACACTATAAAGATCTCATCAGGAGTGATGTATGAGGTTCACTCTCGGCAATCGATAGTAACTCTATAGTGTCGTACAACTAAGGGGGTGATGTGCGGTGTTGGGGCCTGGACGTCGATCACGTTGATCGAGTCATCGAACATAAAGCGAGGCAACTGGGACAAGGTGGGGGTCACTGATGGATCACTAACCAACCTATACTAAGCAGTTTAGGATAAGCATGTAAGGTATGAAATCAGGTGACAACAATAGGCTATGCATCAGAGTAGGATCATACAGAAAGCAGTAGCAGTTCCAATGCAAGCATGAGAGGGAAAGAAATGGGCGATATCGGAATGCTCAAGGGGGGTTTGCTTGCTTGGTTTCTCTGGCAAGGAGGGGTCATCGTCGACATAGTCGATCACAGGGGCGACATCGGTCTCGGGGTCTACCGGAGAGAAGTGGGGGAAGAAACAGTAAATATAAAGCAACATAGCACCACAAAGCATGGCAATAAGATGTGTCGGTTGTGACCTAACGTATGGCTACGCGATAAAGGTGAAGGGGGAAAACAACCGGGAATGTTTTCCCGGTTCCGGACCTGTGTCAGACATATGACCGGAGGGGTAATGTTCCATGTACAGATAGTTAGAGGCATCTGACAGGTAAACAGACCACGTATTTGGATTCGTTGGATTTTTCTGAGCAACTTTCATATAGAAAACATTTTCATCGGAGTTACGGTTTAATTACTATGAATTTCTAAAGGTTTAAACATTTTAGGGAATTAAATAAATTAACAGAAATGGAATATGACATCAGCATGGCGTATGAGTGATGTCAGCAGCCAACAGTTCGGTTGACTGGTCAAATTGACATGGGGGACCCACCTGTCATAGATAGTGGGTTAAACAGGGTTCAAACTAATCTAAATTTAGTTAGTAATACTACTGGGCCCACCTATCACTGTATAATTTAGGTTAACTAAACTAATTTAATTAATTCCTGTTAATTAGGGGGGAGGGCCCCACTGGTTAGTGGCTGGGGATTGCCCAGTCAGTAGGGTTGACTGGTCAAACCAGTCAACTAGTGTCCTTGGGCCCCACTGGTAGTGACACAAAGGCGGGGCCCACTGCGCCACATCTGTGTCGGCGCCGGAGACAACTCCAGCGACCAAAAACACGGCGGAGCAGCTCGGGACTTCGCCGGAAACAGGCTACGGGGCACCGTTTGGTCCGCGCGATAGCGCATTCGAAAGCGGAAGCGAAGCCGCGTCGTTTTGGGGCTACGGCACGGCCGGAGCGGGGGTGCAACGACGGCGGCGACCTCAACGGCGGAGGTCGAAGCTCGGGCACGGGTGGAATCGGGCTAGGAGCACGGGCGGAGGCGCGGCGAGGTGCGCTGGGCTGCTTGAAACGTGCTGGGCACGGTGCCGTGCTCGACAGAGGTCGACGGCGAGCATGGCCACGGCGGCTATGGAGCGGGGCTTCGGCGAGCTACGACGGTAGCGGCAAGCAAGCTAGAGAGTGAGGCGGCTTACTCGAGAGAGGGGAGAAGGGAAAGGAAGAGGAGCTCACATCGCTCCTGCAAATGTGCGAAGTGGGCTCGGGGGAGGCTCGGAGTTGCCGGAGTTCGAAGGCGAGGGCGGCAGTGCCCGAGGTGGAAGACGACGGGGATCCAGGGCTGCAGCGCATAACATCTCACGCTACTGGCCGTAGTCAACGCAGGTGATGATGGCGGTACTCCTCGACGTCTTCGCGTAACTCGGAGAGGTCGTCGGCCATGACCACGGCGAGGCGACAGTGGTGGTCACGTCGGGTGCGGTGAATCTGAGAGGAGGAGAGGCAAACGAGGGAAATGGAAAGCTAGGGTTGGCAGGGGGAGCGGTGAGTGGAGGGGAGGGCTCGAGGCGTCGAGGGGACGTCGCCCTTATCCCTTCCCCGACGAGGACGGCGACAGGGTTCGGTGGCGACCGGCGAGCGCGGTCGCTGGGTCGGCTGAACAGAGAAGAGGGAGGCGACCGGGGGAGGTGGGCTGCCCGGGTTGGGCAGCCCAGATGACTAAGGCCCAGGGGGGTCAGGGGGTTTTCTTTTTCTTTTACTTTTTCTCTTTTATTTTTACAGAAAAAGCATGGTAATATTTGGGCTGCCAAAAGCATTTTGTAAAATGTGGGACTTGGCCACATAATTATATTGCAGTAGTTAGCACTGCCACAAAAAGGTTGTGAGGCTTTTGAAATAGTTCGCAATTTTTATAAATAAAAAAGCCATTTAACCTATTCTTTTAGCCACTACTTTAATTGGTTTAGGCCATTAAAACACCTTGAAAAAATGTTGGTTTACCACCAATATTAACAAATGATTATTTGCTATATGATGAACATTTTAGTTTTCATGTCTGACAAATATGAATTTTGGACTTCAGATTGGATTTGAATTAGAATTGGTTTTGAATCAAGGTGAGATTAGCAACAGTAACAATGATGACAACGCATCATTAGAAGGGGATTACTACAGCATGATTCTCGGGGTGTTACAGTAACCGTGTCCATGGTCAAGGACTTTGATCAACATATCAGTGTCAGTCTCCGTGTCTGTCTCAGTATCCGGCTCAGTGATAGTCTTCGGAGAATAAGCATGGAACTGAGAGTGGTAAACTCGGCTGAACATTATTCCTGTGAACGGACTAACCAGTTTATTATTATACATTGAGTATTTCCTTGTGATGGTTTAAATTCATGAACTACTTGAATTCGAATGATGAACTATAAGCCGTTTATGTGGTGTTGCTCAGATGTCCAACTGTGGCATTCTTGTTATTTCCTTTCGATATAAGCCCTTTACGTGATGTCGCTCAGACGTCCGACTGTGGCACTCTTGCTATTTACTTTCGATATAAGCACTTTATGTGATGTCTCTCAGACGTCCGACTGTGGCACTCTTGCTATTTACTTTCAATATAAGCCCTTTATGTGATCTCGCTCAGACGTCCGACTATGGCACTCTTGCTATTTACTTTCGATATAAGCCCCTTAGGTGTTGTCCCTTAGACGTCTGACTATGGCATCCTTGTTATTTACTTTCATTATAAGCCCTTTTCGAGATGTCGCTTAGACGTCCGACTGTGGCCGCATTGTTATTTACTTTTCCATATAAGCCCTTTTTTGTGGTGTCGCCCCGACGCCCGACTACGGCATGTTAATTTATTTTTTTGTTACCGTTCGAGGCGTCACTTCAGACACCCGATCGGTCTTCAGTTATTTCGTTGGGATTTCAGGAGGACTACCACCTGACTTCCATTTATTTATCGTGCAGTGCAAATTTATTATCAGAATGTGCATTACCAATCTGCTCATGTGCATCATGTTTGCATTTGTTATATCTTATGTCCAAACTTTCTTGCGACTACATTCAAAGTACTGACCTGGCTTGTTGATTTGGCCAAATGTTGACGAAGGCGATCTTATGGATGAAGAGTTCGATAGTGAGTCCGACGCCTAGAGGAGTCCCAGTCAGTCCCGTGCGATCCTGGAGTTGATCACTTGTATTATATATGCTTCCGCTACCCAAATAAAATCATCGAGCCTCACTCCGATGCTTGATGAGCTATAAGATTTAGGAGTCATGTCACCCACTTCACTGTGACATACCCACCACCACTTTTATTACGAGTCAGTAGTTATGCCACCATACCGTTGTGTCATATCCGCCTTTATGTGTAATATCGGTGCACTTGTAATAAATTGTTGAGCAGCCTCAGCTCCATCTTGTATAATATTTAGTACTTCTGGATTTCTGTATCAAGGATTTGTCTACCGGTAAGAAAGATTCTTCTGTACTGGTCAATGTAGGGATCGGCTTTTCAATAAATGTTTTGTTGGAAAACCAGTCGTGACATTCATCATAAAGCCTTTGTAGCTTGGTGGCAGTGATTAAAGAACTCTCTCAATAACACTATCATCTGGAAGATTAACTCCCAGCTCAGTCAAGTGATTATGATACCTAGATATTTTGAATATGTGTTCACTGACAGAACTGTTCTCCTCCATCTTGCAGCTATAGAACTTGTTGGAGACTTCTTATCTCTTAACTCGGGCATTTGCTTGAATTATTAACTTCAACTGCTGGAACATATCATATGCTCCATGGCGTTCAAAACGTCTTTGAAGTCCCGATTCTAAGCCGTAAAGCATGGCACACTAAACTATTGAGTAGTCATCACATCGAGCTTGCTAGACGTTCAAAACATCAGCAGGCCTTTCACCTAGCAATGCATCAAGGACATAATTCTTATGTGCAGTAATGAGGATAATCCTCAAGTTACGGACCCAACCCGTGTAGTTTCTACCATCATCTTTCAACTTAGCTTTCTCTTGGAACGCATTAAAATTCAGGGGAATGGTAGCACGGGCCATTGATCTACAACATAGATATGCAAATACTATCCGGACTAAGTTCATGATAAATTAAGTTCAATTAATCAAAGTACTTAAGAACTCTCACTTAGATAGACATCCCTCAAGTCATCTAAATGATACTTGATCCAAATCAACTAATCGATGTCCGATCATCACGTCAGATGGAGTAGTCATCAATGTTGAACATCTCTATGTTGATCATATCTACTATATGATTCATGTTTGACCTTTCGATCTCTAGTGTTCCGAGGACATGTCTTTACATGCTAGGCTCGTCATGTTTAACCCAAGTATTCTGCATGTGCAAAACTGTCTTGCACCCGTTGTATGTGAACGTAGAGTCTATCACACCCGATCATCACGTGGTGTCTCAACACGACGAACTGTAGCAATGGTGCATACTTAGGGAGAACATTTTTACCTTGAAATTTAGTGAAGGGATCATCTTATAATGCTACCGTCATACTAAGCCAAATAAGATGCATAAAAAGATAAACATCACATGCAATCACAATATGTGACATGATATGGCCATCATCATCTTGTGCTTTTGATCTCCATCTCCAAAGCATCGTCATGATCTCCATCATCACCGGCTCGACACCTTGACCTCTATCGTTGCGTCGTGGTCGTCTCGGCAACTATTGCTTCGACAACTATCGCTAACGCATAGTGATAAAGTAAAGCAATTATGTGGTGTTTGCATTTCATACAATAAAGAGACAGGAATAAGGCTCCTGTCGCTTGTTAGATATCTTAAAAAACATGCATCTCATACAATAACATCTATCACATCATGTCTTGACCATATCACACCACAACATGCCCAGCAAAAACAAGTTAGACGTGCTCTACTTTGTTGTTGCAAGTTTTACGTGGCTGCTACGGGCTTCTAGCATGAACCATTCTTACCTACGCGTAAAACCACAATGGTGTTTCGTCAAGTTTGTTGTTTTAACCTTCTTCAAGGACCGGCCGTAGTCAAATTCGATTCAACTAAAGTAGGAGAAACAGACACCCGCCAGTAACCTTTATGCAAAACTAGTTGCATGTCTGTCGGTGGAACCGGTCTCATGTTCGTGGACATGTAAGGTTGGTCTGGGACGCTTCATCCCACAATACCGCCTGGAAAACGAGAGGCAAATGACAAATAATGTAAATTGAGAGGAGATGAGATTTGTGATTAGGAACCTGGTATATGTTGAAGATCCTCCCCGGCAACGGCGCCAGAAATTCCTTTTGATGTAGCTTGAAGCTACGTCGGTGTTTCCCCAAAGGGGAAGGGATGATGCTGCACAGTGGCAGTAGTTATTTCCCTCAGTTATGAGACCAAGGTTATTGAACTAGTAGGATAACCAAGCGACACAACGTAAACATCCCTTGCACATAAATAACAAATACTCACAACCCGACGTGTAAAAGGGTTGTCAATCCCTTTCGGGTAGTGGCGCCCCAAGATAGGCAAACGGACGTGAGATAAATTGTATAGATCCAACACTAAATAAAATAAATAAGAATAAATTGCAGCAAGGTATTTTTGTATTTTTGCTTTAATAGATCTGAAAATGAAAGCAAAGGAAAAGTAGATCGCAAAGGCAAATAATATGGGAAAGAGACCCGGGGCCGTAGGTTTCACTAGTGGCTTCTCTCAAGTAAAATAGCAAACAGTGGGTAAACAAATTACTGTTGGGAAGTAGATAGAAATTCAAATAATCATGACGATATCCAGGCAATGATCATTATATAGGCATGACGTCCAAGATTAGTAGATCCACTCCTACCTGCATCTACTACTATTACTCCACACGTCGATCGCTTTCCAGCATGCATCTAGTGTATTAAGTTCATGGGGAAACGGAGTAATGCAATAAGAATGATGACATGATGTAGACAAGATCTATCTATGTAGAGATAGACCCCCATTGTTTTATCCTTAGTAGCAACGATACATACATGTCGGTTCCCTTTCTGTCACCGGGATCAAGCAGCGTAAGATCGAACCCACTACAAAGCACCTCTTCCCATTGCAAGATAAATAGATCAAGTTGGCCAAACAAAACCCAAATATCGAAGAAGAAATACGTGGCTATAAGGAATCATGCATATAAGAGATCAAAGAAACTCAAATAACTTTCATGGATATAAAAATATAGATCTGATCATAAACTCAAAGTTCATCTGATCCCAACAAACACACCGTAAAAAGAGTTACATCATATGGATCTCCAAGAGACCATTGTATTGAGAATCAGATGAGAGAGAGGAAGCCATCTAGCTACTAACTACGGACCCGAAGCTCTACAAAGGACTATTCACGCATCATTGGAGAGGCACCAATGGAAGTGGTGAACCCCTTCGTGATTGTGTCTAGATTGGATCTGGTGGTTCTGGACTCTGCGGTGACTGGAATTAATTTTCATCAACTCCCCTAGGGTTTCTAAAACATTGGGTAGTTATAGAGCAAAGAGGCGGTCCGGGGGGCACCCGAGGTGGGCACAACCCACTAGGGCATGCCTGGGCCTCCTGGCGCGCCCTAGTGGGTTGTGCTCCCCTCGGAGCACCCCAGGCGCTGCCTTGGCCCATTGGGTGTCTTCTGTTCCATAAAAAATCTCCATGATGTTTCGTTGCATTTGGACTCCGATTGGTATTGATTTCCTGCAATGTAAAAAACATGCAGAAAACAACAACTCGCACTTGGCACTATGTCAATAGGTTAGTACCAAAAACTGATATACAATGACTATAAAATGATTATAAAACATCCAAGATTGATAATATAACAGCATGGAACAATCAAAAAGTATAGATACATTGGAGACATATCAGCGTCCCCAAGCTCAATTCCTGCTCGTCCTCGAGTAGGTAAGTGATAAAAATGGAATTTTTTATGTGGAATGTTGCCTAACATGCCATATCATATTATTTTCTTTATATTGTCGGTGTCAAAACCGGCGGATCTCGGGTAGGGGGTCCTGAACTGTGCGTTTAAGGCAGATGGTAAAAGGAGGCAGGGGACATGATGTTTACCCAGGTTCAGGCCCTATTGATGGAGGTAATACCCTACGTCCTGCTTGACTGTTCTTGATGATATGAGTATTACAAGAGTTGATCTACCACGAGATCGTAGAGGCTAAACCATGGAAGCTAGCCTATTGTATGATTGTATGTTGTCCTACGAACTAAAACCCTCCGGTTTATATAGACAACGGAGGGGGCTAGGGTTACACAAGGTCGGTTACAATGGAGAAAATATACATATCCGTATTGCCTAGCTTACCTTCCACGCCAAGGACAGTCCCATCCGGACACTAGACGAAGTCTTCAATCTTGATTCTTCATAGTCTAATAGTCCGGCCGAAGGATATAGTCCGGCTGTCCGGAGACCCCCTAATCCAGGACTGCCTCAGTAGCCCCTGAACCAGACTTCAATGATGATGAGTACGGCGCGCAGTATTGTCTTCGGCATTGCAAAGCGGGTTCCTCCTCTGAATACTCCATGGAAGAGTTTGAACACAAGGATAGTGTCCGGCCCTGAAAAATAAGTTCCACATACCATTGTAGAGAGAATAATATTTCCACAAATCAAATCTGCTGACATGTTTTGACAAGATGACATCACGCCACGGCCCGGTCATTATTTGAACTGTTTTTCTCAACCAGCACTGCACATATCTCGAAGCGGTTTTCTTGACACGTCTTGTCAAAGCAGAGATCGTGTTCCCCTTATCACAGGATTCTCATCAATACAGACGTGGGTAACCCAACCATGCTTGTTGGTATGACTCCCAGATCTTAGGCAAGTCCCAAACGGCCACGAGGAGGACGCCTGACACTACTAGGAAAAGGGCTAAAGATGAAATTGACACTAATGGCGCACTGTACATGTGGTGCGCAATTACTAAATACTAATGGCGCACCATGTGTTGGTGCACCATTAGTGTGCAAATACTAATGGCGCACCACATCCACGGTGCACCATTAGTAAAAATTTTTTTTGATTTTTTCAAAACTACCAATGGCGCACCGTGGGAGTGGTGCGCCATTACTAGTTGAACTAGTAATGGCGCACCATGCCATGGTGCGCCATTAGTAACTTGGCCACCACTTCCACCGAATGCACCCCCCCTGTGGACCGCCTTTTCAGTTTAAAAATAAATAAAAAAATGATGGAAATGTCAAAAAAATAAAAGAAAATAAGTTTGCCATGTGATATGTGGTCTAGTTGTTGTGAAAATTTACAAATATGAATTTTGACTTTATTTGCGAAATCTCTCGAGAATTTGTAAAATGGGCATAACTTTTTCGTACGAACTCGGATGAAAAAAAAAATTATATGAAAAATCATCTACACGAAAAGTTACATCCGAATTTAATGGGGGGAACCCCATTAAACATTTTCAAAATCCTCAAAAACCTAACAGAAAAAAAGATACGGGGCTTTTAAGATCTGGAGAGGCAAAAAAATTAAAAAAAATTCAAACTTACTAATGGCGCACCTGCCCATGGTGCGCCATTACTATCTTCCCGCCTTCTAAATTCAAAATAAGTCAAACAAATAAAAAAAAGTTACTAATGGTGCACCTGCCCATGGTGCCCCATTAGTATCTTCCCGCCTTCAAAATTCAAAAAAAATAAAAAAAATAAAATAAAGCTAGTAATGGCGCACCTGCCCGCGGTGCGCCATTACTATGCCGTATATATGGCTGGGCATGGTCCTCTCCTCCTTACCTCTTCATTCTTCTCCTCCACTCCTCCTCTCCTCCATTCCATCTCCTCCTCTCCTCCACTCCATCTTCCCTTCTCTCCTCCACCATACTACCCTCCTCCTCTCCGGCGACCTCCTCCTCCTCCTCTCCGGCGACCTCCTCCTCCTCTCCGGCGACCTC